>NC_081184.1:162071803-162092565 GCF_029867415.1 Vicia villosa
TACAGCCTCCTCTTGGGAGAGTTCTTGTTTGTCCCTTGGGATATTTGCTTGTTCATGTGTCATTATTTTGAGGAGATCTAACCTTGTCTGGATTATGTTTTATGTGGACTCTATTCCACCCCTTTTGTGGTTGGGATTGTTTTCTGTTGTTTTGGTTTGAGCTTTGTTGTCTGCTTTTCCCAGGATGGAAACTTCTTGTGCCAATTTCGAATGCACTTGTACTTTGGCTATTAGTGTCTCTCCTCTTATATATATATTTCTTACAGGAAAAAAAGGCTAAGAGTACAACTTGATGTTGGAACATGCAAAAAAGTATACAAACACTGAAAAAAGTAAGAGAAAACTACAAACAGAAGATAAGAATGTCATCCACCAAAACAAAAACAAATACAAACCTTCCCCAACATATAAACAAGAAACAACCAGAAAAAGAGACATAGCTAGAGCTCTCCAATCATGTACCAGCAAAAACGGATACCGATCTCCAATAAACACCAAGAATACAAAAGGGAGGCCGCAAACACTCCAGCTGCTATTAGCTCAAGTGCATGATAGTATTCCCAAGTCAGGCCGAGAAAGAACAGAAGTTACACACAGACCTACCAAGATACCATTGCTACTCCAATAAGACGCTCAAGTCTTCCATGCCTCTTTTGTTTGGTATAGGATCTTTAGATGGTTGAAAAAGGAATTTTGCCTGGATTTCAAAAGTGAGGTAACGATGGGCGTCATAAAACTTTTTTACTTTAACCCTCGATTTCTGTAAAACCGAAGGATAAAGTGCTGCACATGAGTTTGAACCCCAGCAACTACAACTTCGTAAATCATTATAGTTTAATCTCAAACTATATAGATATGATCTATATGATAGTATGTTTCAATCCAACGGTTAATTTTAAAAAATATTTATTCGAAATGAAGTTATTGAGCGGTGTAACTCTTCGAGTGTAATTTGATCCCTTATATATATATATATATATATATATATATATATATATATATATATATATATATATATATATATATATATATATATATATATATATATATATATATATATATATATATATATATAACTTGTAACAACCAATACAAGTTAGTTATTGTTAACCTAGTCTATAGATCATGGAGTATCGAGCTGACTTGTTGAGTAAGTAACTACACTCTTCACCATCATTATTCATACTTAACATTCGGAAACAATTAGACAACACTATATAGTGCCAAAATAATAATAACAATACTAGTAGTTTATTAATCAAAAGACCATTTATTTCATATATTGCAATCTCGAGAAATTTATATAATTTCACGAGTAAATTAAGCAATATTTATTATTTTATATTTTAGACAGGTTTTCTTTTATTTGCTATGGAAAACCAACTATAACATCATGGATTTAAGGGCAGAAGACAATTCTATAGTTGGTACCACCTGGACATGAAATTGTTTTAGTATCATCACTAGGATACTGATAAGCATCGGGGCAAGACTTTTCTCTACAAGTTCGTATTTTGTTGCATCCATTGGAGGTTAGAGCAAATTGCATTGAAATGTTGAAACCATCAATCACAGATATATCAAAGTAATCCTGATTGTTTTTTCCACCGTTAAGGGTAAATTCAGCAAGTGTGGTCGGGGGTTTACCAGATACGGAGCAACTTAGGGCACCAGCGCAGTCACCGGTTTGACAACTACCACGGCCTGAGCCATCGAATCTACAACCAGTTCGGCCCCAAATTCGACCCTAGGTTCCAGCAGGAATGTCTAAGACATATGACTGTCTTGAATCCAACTGCCTACCACCACCTCTGGGAATATTGCTAGCTGGCCACACGGTGTAGGAGCATCGGTTGACAATTTCAAAATTTGCTGCCTGTGTAGATAACAAGCAAAGAATGAACATAGACAACAATGACAACAATGATATTTTCATTGGGAGTATGAAACTACAATTCCGTATGTAAAAAAACAATTACTTAACAAGTTTAATCATTAATGATACATGACTTTTTATTTACAGTTTCACACGGCATCTGTAGTTGTTTTCTTTTTCTCACAATTTAACTTTTTCTTTTGAATATAAGATTGGTTTTTAATGATATATTGTAGTTTTAGGGTATTGAAAATATTTTCATTCAATAAAGTCGTCATGAAACTCAAAAATAATTTTATAAAATATTTTATATTTCATTATCATACAATATAACAAAATTTTCAAAAATATTATTGTAAAATCTGGGACAGAAATAAAAACATTCAAATGATATATATATATATATATATATATATATATATATATATATATATATATATATATATATATATATATATATATATATATATATATATATATATATATATATATATATATATATGAGGAGGGTTATATTGACTCCAAGAGTAAGTTATAACTTACTCCACATCTTGACCATTAATTGTTTTCAATCTAATGGTTAAAATTAATAAGTCATTAAATGTGGAAAGAGAAAACTATTCCTTATTAATTTTAACCATTAGATTGAAAATAATTAATGGTCAAGATGTGGAGTAAGTTATTATAACTTACTCTTGGAGTCAATATAACTCTCCTATATATATATATATATATATATATATATATATATATATATATATATATATATATATATATATATATATATATGAGAGATATATTTACTCCAAGAGTAAGTGTAGAAGACTTACTCCAAATCTTAACCATTGATTATCATAAATCTAACGGCTTTAATTAATTTGTATACAGAAAAATATTTCTAAAAATAATTAAATTAAATGATCAATTAAAATCGTTAGATTATTGATAATCAATGGTTAAGATTTGGAGTAAGTCTTTTACACTAACTCTTGGAGTAAATATATCCCTCATCATATATATATATATATATATATATATATATATATATATATATATATATATATATATATATATATATATATATATATATATATATATTATTTTAAGTTGTTAATTTATTATTTATTTTATAAAAAATGATAAATTGTTCACACACTTCAAGGAGACGTGTTTAGTTATTAGTATTAAAAATATACTAGTACTTTTACCTGTGCGATGCACAGAAAAAATTAAAAATAAATGTTATATCTTTATAACAAAAAATATAAACGTAAAAATATTTATATGTTTGTATGTTATGAATATAAAAATAATAATTAATTAGTGGAGTGGAGTTGAAATTAACAATTAATTAAGAATATGAAGAGTTTTTAGTATGAAAAAATGAAGAGTATGAATAATTAAATGCAATTAAGCGGGATATTGATGGACTTAATGAAAAATTAGGAGGGAAATCTTGTATTTTGTCTTAATATATTAAGGATAAGTTTAATTTATTCTGTATTCATCATTTTTGTAATAAAATGTAATAAATATAGTGATATTATAAGTAAACAAATTTAAGATTATAATAAATATATTGAAATATTAAAATATAATCAAATTTAACATCACAGTAATAAAATTAAAATGATTTAATTTTCTTAATATATAAAGTAATGTAACTTTTGCTTAATATCATTAAAATACATTCAAATATATATTAAGTATTGTATTATCCTTTCTTATTCGTTGAAGCTTTGGTCTTGCAATCATTTTTTTCAAATTTTTCTTATTTGTTGAAGCTTTGGTCTTGCAATCATTTTTTTCAAATTTAATAATTTAACTTTTTTATTGTGTGATAACTCGACAGATGTAATATATATAATAAATGTTTGTATAATATTTTAAAATTTTCAATTTTATAATTAAATAATAATTTATTTGATCAAATTTATAAAATAAATTTCAACTAAAATAATAGCTTTGTAATATATTTCATAATTCTAAGCATTAAAGTAAATTAAATTAGTATTTTATTAAATTTGTTAAATAAATAATTTATATCATATTTAGTTAAATTCATTACTTTTTAATAATTAGTTGATAATTAAATATTTTGTTATTAATTTAATTTGTAAAATGAATTACTATATATTTATATGAGTTAAAAGGTAGTGCACTGACAGTGTCACTAGTACAAAAATGTTAATTTACACCCATTTTTTATTAAATTTACACCCATTATTTTTAATAAAAATCGGGTGTATATCCACAGGGTGAGAAATGTCTAACGAATTTACACCCGTTATTTTTAACAAAAATCGGGTGTAATTGGGCGTAATTACGTTTTTAATTACACCCTGTTTTAATAAAAATCGGGTGTAATTGGGCGTAATTACGTTTTTAATTACACCCTGTTCTAATAAAAATTGGGTGTAATTGGGCGTAATTACGTTTTAATTACACCCTGTTTTAATAAAAATCGGGTGTAAATGGGCTTAATTACGTTTTAATTACACATTGTTTTAATAAAAATCGGGTGTAATTGGGCTTAATTACGTTTTAATTACACCCTATTTTAATAAAAATCGGATGTAATTGGGCTTAATTATATTTTAATTACACCCTATTTTAATAAATATCGGGTGTAAATATGTTCTTAATTATCCCTTATTTTAGTAAAAATCGGGTGTAAATACGCCATTTATAAATGAACAATTATATCTATTTACACCCTATTTCATAAACACCATTTAGTTATATTTTATTTTCAGTCGTAATATTGTAAATACTATAAAATCATACACATAAAAATCATATTTTAACTAAGTCAAAATATTTTTAATATAAACCAAAAAGTATACAAAATCATGTACAGTCATAATATTTCACGTATTATAAAATCATACACATAAAAATTATATTTTAACTAAGTCATAACACTTTCTTCATATATAATTTTACGTCATGCTTGACGGTTAGCTTCGGTGTTCTCTAGTCCAATTGAATCCAACCGCTTTCCACATGTAGCATTGGATTCATCCATGGCCAAAATACCACGTCCTGGAGAAGCAATTGTTTTCTGTATGCAAAAAAGCAAGACTCAAGAAATTATTACAAGAAAGAGCCACATGTATCAATGGTAACCATACCGAGCCGTTGATAGTGCCCCTCCGAGAATATGACGAAGATGCGCTAAAAGTATAAAAAGAAGAGACCTTATTTCATATCCATTTCAATGTCTGCTTCAGTAATTTAAATAAGGGTTATTACCATTTTTGCCCCCTGCCATATAGGCGACTTTTGGTTTACCTCCCTGTAAAATTTTTTTTTGTAAAAGTAACCTTGCCATTTCAAGATTCTGTTTTTTAGACCTTGGCAGGAAATGGCACACGCCCAAAGCCTATGTGGCGTGCTTAGTGGCATTTTTTTTCTTTTTTATTTTTTTTAATTTTAGCTAAGCTGACGTGGAATTATATTTTTTTATTTTGATTTTTTTTTATTTCCACGTGGATTTTCTTTTATTTATTTATTTTTTTTCAAAATTTTTTTTTTATTATTTTTTTTAAAAAAATTTTTTTTTTTTAATTTTTTTTAAAAATCCGTAGGTAAATCCGCAGGTATTTTAAAACCCGTAGGTAAATCCGCAGGTAAATTCGCAGGTATTTTAAAATCCGTAGGTAAATCCGCAGATATTTTAAAATTCGTAGGTAAATTCGCAGGTATTTTAAAATCCGCAGGTAAATCTGCAGGTAAATCCGCAGGTATTTTAAAATCCGCAGGTAAATCCGCAGGTATTTTAAAATCCGTAGGTAAATCCGCAGGTATTTTAAAATCCGCAGGTAAATCTGCAGGTATTTTAAAATCCGCAGGTATTTTAAAATCCGTAGGAAAATCCATAGGTAAATCCGCAGGTATTTTAAAATCCGTAGGAAAATCCGCAGGTAAATCTGCAGGTATTTTAAATTCCGTAGGTAAATCCGCAGGTATTTTAAATTCCGTAAGTAAATCCGCAGGTAAATTCGCAGGTATTTTAAAATCCGTAGGTAAATCCGCAGGTATTTTATTTGACAAAAAAAATATTCGTAAAAAAAATAATTTTAAAAAAAAATATATTTAAAAAAATATATATTTAAAAAAAATAAATAAATAAATAAATAAAAAATAAAAATAAAAAATAAAAAAATAAAAAAAATAAAATAAATATGACGTGGAATTAAAAATAATAAAATATAAAAAATATAATTACACGTCAGCATATTTGAATTTTAAAAAATTTAAAAAATATAAGAATTACACAATCAGCATGCCACATATGCAAATGGCATGTGCCATTTGCTGGCGAGGTCTAAAACGACAGAATCTTCATTTGGCAAGGTTAGTTTTGCAAAAAAAAATTTTACAGGGTGGTAAACCAAAAGTCGCCTATATGGCAGGGGGCAAAAATGGTAATAACCCTTTAAATAAAAACCACAATATCGAGAGAAAAATTAGACAGTGCACAATTAAAACAGAAAAACAGAAAAACGTTAAAAACTTTTCTCTAGTTTTATGATTTCTATCAAGAAATGCATCATGATAACAAAGTCTATCGATTTAAGCTACATGGTACTCAATAGTGCTTTGCGCGAAGAGGTGTATTGGGAAAAATCCTAATCACACGTAGATTGAATATAGAACCCAAGAACAATTAACAACGGCAACAAGAGAAAGTTGAAGGTACAGAAAAGAAATTTACCTTTAGTGACATTAGGATGGTTAGTTTATACCAAGCAACAACTTCTTGTGTAAGTTCATGCCTGAGAGCAGCAATTTCAGCTTCTGTCCTGCACCCCCAGTCCATCATTTTAACTGATTCTGATTACCTTCAATCCGGACAGAAGTTGAAATTCAAGTTCAGATTCAAACTCAAATTATAGTTTCGAAAAAATCTATACTTGACACTTCCAACCATTGCTCCTGTGATGTTGTTAGGATTTCTGTTAGGGGTGTCGCGCCACTTCCAACCACCATTGCATGAGTAATTTTTGTGATTATTTGGAATTGATGCACCTCTGTGATGAACATGAGTTGAAAACTTCTTGCCATATCCAAATATGTAGCTCATGTTCATTGGATTTTGACCCATGATGTAATCCATCTGTTTCATGCCAATATGAAAATCACATTTATTGTTAACGAGTTATTTGAACTTTGACGAACACTTATGAATTTGTGGCAAAAATATATGAATCAAAACCAGAATGACGAATATGGTACCTGAGAGGTTGCAAATGACTTGAGATCAGACCTTGGAATGTAATTAGGGCCACAATTCCATCCAGGAACACCTATGGCTTCCACATAACCAGCAAAAAGTGATGCCATAAAAGCCGCATTGACAACATATTGAAGAGATTGACCTTGTCCATGGTTCAGTTGTATCAAACCTCCTGCAAATTTTCATGTTAACACGCATCTCCGTAATAGTTTGTACATTAGTACTTGCATAATAAGTGCTTATGCTAAACGTGCTGAATGAAGATGAAAATAGTCATACCTTTAGACCATTGAAAGACTTTGAATTGATGAAGATAAGAGCACATGGTAAGACTAGTAATATTATGGTACATACTCAACATATCTTCATAAGGGTAACCAGGATTAAGAAACATCCTGAACCTTGTCAGCAACAACATTGCAGCAGGTAACTTATTATCCCAGCTCAATACACTCAAATCAGGTTTCATATGGAATGGATTGGCATTCATCGGTAAATCAGGATTCGTCGCCAATGAAATGTAGCTAGTATTTCCAGTAGCATAAAACAACCAAGCACCGCCCCACATATACTCATCATAGTAACCACTTGAGTTATAATAAGGCTCAATGTAAGGTTGTCCGCGACTGTAAGACGCTCTTTTACCACTGTCTCTTGCAAATGAAAACAATGTTTCAGCTCCTTTGACGAGTTTCTCGGACTAAGCGGATTCGTCTTGGAAAACAATAGACGCTGCTGCTAATGCTGCTGCCATTTCTCCTGCAAGATCAGGCTCTGCAAATACAGTTATCATCATACGCGGATAGTTCATGTATTCTGGTTTTTGCCAACAAACAAATTAAGCAGTTCAATAAGGAATAAATGTAAAGTAACCCTGAGAACATTTTTGTTGAACCATTTATGATAATTCTCCTAAATGTAGGTCTGAAATTTCAAAAATCAAAACAAGAATCAACATACTGAAAAATAAACATAAACTACAACTTCAAAATGAGCTCAATTATTCAAACTTCTTACATGGGAGATACAAATAACCCAAAAGAAAATTCAAAATGAGCTCAATTATTCAAAATTTGTACTTAATGCATTGTTCCTCATCTCATTGAACCACTCTTCAGATATCACCCCTGTATCACTTCATAAAATGAGCCAAAGTAATGAAACAAGATCAAACAAAGTGAACCAAACCAAATAACTTCAATTACGAAACACAAAACTAAAATAAACTCTAATGAACAAATGTCAAAAACTTACACAAAGCAGAGTTTCAAAAGCATGTCATTTACCTTTAGAACGTCATTTATGGCTTCAATAATGTGATTAAAAATGCCATTTACCTTTAAAAATGCCACTGACGAAGACATTTGTGTATGATACAAGTTGCAATAGGTTTACCATTTTTGAATCCTAGATTCTTTTTGATACACCTAGAGAGGAAGTTAAAGTTTTACTGCAAAACACATGATATCTATCAGCTTGGCATGTACATTAAATGCCAAAATAATAGGATATTAATAAAACTATATTTTATGAATTACGTACACAAATTTTTAAGAAAAAAATGAAGTATGTTTTAAATACTTTTCTTGCATGCACTTCTTCGTTTATTTGATTTCTTTTGTCCAAGTGCTGCACGATAATTAAATATAAAATTGTCACATAATGAATTAACTCCGGAAAAGATCAATTTAAATGTACCTTGATTTGGGCAGTCGTGTTATCTGCAACGTCTAGTTTTTCTGGATGAACTTTCTGCTCTACAGCCACTATTGCTGCCTGGCTCCGAAGAACTTCATTTTCGGATTCTAGACTTGCTATTTGATCCTTGAGGCTGGAAACGAATGTAATATCACTCTAGCCGAAAAAATAAGTAATAATAAATGAAGAAAATAAGTAATAATAAATGAAGAAAATATCTT
This sequence comes from Vicia villosa, assembly GCF_029867415.1. Lineage (NCBI taxonomy): Eukaryota > Viridiplantae > Streptophyta > Magnoliopsida > Fabales > Fabaceae > Vicia > Vicia villosa. The sequence continues at coordinate 162,080,841 of NC_081184.1, forward strand.
CCGAGATCTTCGTTTTTTGATTATACTAAAGCCTGCTGTCAAGGAACCTGGTTCTCTGAATCAAGGTTTGACAAACTCGATTCTAATCTGTAGTAATAAAGAATCGATAATCAATGCATGCTAGTTTATGATAGTTTATGATTGAAGCTAACTATTTTCTAAACAACCTTTCGATAGTTTCTTGAAGTTGTGTTGCTTTAAGATGTGCTTCTTCCACCTCTTTCAGCCTTTCTTGATTTTCCTTTTCGATTTCCTTATACCATCTTTGGTACATGGTTCAATGACCCAATAAATCAACTGTATCCAAATGGGTTGATAATTTCCTAATAAAAGTGTTGTGTCTCTTGAACCATAATAGCCGGGGAACCCTTAACTTGTTCAGCTACCGCCTTAGCACGCACACCCATAACTCGACAAACCAATGCATCCAAATTAAAACAAATAATCAAATTGCAAATCAAAAAGTAAATAAAACAAGTAAGAGTTACGCACTTCAGTTCCTCACGGATCACGTCATCGATCGAGTCATTGATCGAGTCCTGATCTCTAGGATTGCGCAGCAACCTACTGGCCCAACATGCAAGTAGTACATTCCTAGTAAACGAATACCATTATGGACACCGACTGCATCCACTTGCTGGTGGAGCATCTCCGCTCCAAATTCTTCTTCATACCATTGTGCAACATTACGAGCTCTCAGATAGTCGATCAAAATCATATAGTGCAAAGAATTGACTTCTCCAATTCCTGTTTCTGAGATGTGAGACAAATAACAAGAGAGAACAGTCATTCGAGATAATTTTAAAAACTTGTTAAACAATCAGTATTGATCACTAAAATATAGGTCATAAATGATTCAAATTAGAAACCAATTTCAAACAAGCATGTACTATAAGAAACCGATCAAGTAAGACATAAACAAATAATAATAATAACACCATCAAAGAAACCAAAAATATAATTTAACTAACAATGGGCAAAAACGTAGTAGACCACAAAGAATAGGAGTGGTTTGCGGGAGAATAGGAGAATAATAACATGCAATATATATGCATATAGATAAACAATTGCAAGAAATTTTGAACCATCACTATAGTCAGCACAAACAAATGAAGCCTAGATGGTAGTGTTAGTTAGCAATGGAAAAGAGTTCCAAATTGTATCTCAGTGTCACTCAAAACTGGTATGGAAGAGTTTTAAAGTGAGGCAGACAGGTAGGTGAGAAATATTACTTCAGAAAAAACAAAGGGCATGAACATAACATTCAAATTATAATCGCTCAGTTGGCATCTTAAAGTTATCTTGTTCAATTAAAAAAAACAAATTGTAGCATAGCATCCTCTGTACATAAGCAGATGCAGAGCTAAGTTTATAGCACATGCCAGTGTAATCCTTACACAACTAAGAAAACTTAGACTAACCAACACACAGATCACCAACACCAGCAAAATGTTTAAGGTTCTGCAGTAAACTCAAAACAATAACAACCAACAATCAAGCCTTATCCCATTAAGTGAAGTCGGATATCAGTAAAACCAGAACAAGCACACAAAAAAAAAGCTTAGCCTTACCAACATCATTTCTGTATATAATAATCTACTTAAATGTGCTATACTTAGCATGCATTTTAAAGCCATTACCATTTGACATCTCAATCAACCAAGAAATACAATAAAATAGTATAAGAGTGTGCTTCTAGGGTTTCCATATTTCGGGGGAAAAACGGGACTCACCACAAGAAGAAGCCATGGCAGAACAAATGTGAATCTTGTAGCGTAGTTTTTCTACAACAGTGAAAGGATAAACATTGTTAACTCGCAATGGGAAAAAAATGTTGATCGCAGTTGAAGGATATTTCTTACCTTGACGAGAGGGAGACGCTCGGAGAAACTGGGATTTTTCGTTTTGGCTTGACAGTGGTTTAGTTAAAAATTAAACCCCTTTTTTATTATACTTCTTCCCTATCTCAATATAAGCATTAAATAAATTTTGACTCATTAATTTTAAAAATATTTAAATTATATACTTTAAGTTATAAAATTAAATAATATTTTTTAGTTTATATGAATTTACACCCTTTTTTTAGTTTAAAGGGAGTAAATGAGATTTGATTATAGTAATATTTTTAATTTAAACCTGTTTTTAGAAAATCGGGTTTATATTATCACCTGCTAATAATTAAAATGATACTTTATTTACAAAATTGCCACTGAATTTCTTATTTACACCCGTTTTTGATATATTGGGTGTAAATTTTAAAATTATATTGTTGTTTTTGTACTAGTGTGTAAAATAGTTTTACACTGTCATCCAATAGGGAGTCATGAATGTGCCATGTCATTAAAGTTTTTTTTAAATAAAAGAATGTTTTAATTAGATGCATGGTGGTGATTGGTTGACAGTGTAAAAATATTTTACACTGTCAGTACATGACCCATTTTCTCTATTTATATATAAGAAAAAATGAGAGAAATATATATTTGTTAAAATAACAAAGAGAAAGTTTAGTGTGTGTCATATTTCTTTTAGGCTGTAGTTGGTTGAAGTTCATAGGCTATAATTATTTAGTTGTGGCCAATCTCACAAATATGTACTATTTATGTTTAGGCTGCGTTTCTTAATTAAATAAGAAAAGGCCACGGTTATAGAAGTGGCCTAAAATATTTACGACTGAAAAACCACACTTTATACATGATAAGCAACGGTTATAGTACACCCACACTCCACAACCGTGGTATAAAGTGAAAATTTACAAAATTCATGAAACTTGACAATGCGTAAAAACGTGTGGTCTGTTCTCCATTAAGTTGTGATTTTTAATCGTTGTCTATTATTCTGTTGTCTAAAGTCAAAAATAGTGTTGTGTAACTTTTTGTTCATAAATTTCATACATCATATATAAAAGTTTCTTAAACATATTGCACACTTTGAAAAAATATATATATATATATATATATATATATATATATATATATATATATATATATATATATATATATATATATATATATATATATATATATATATATATATATATATATATATATATATATATATAACGTATCATATGAGAATGACTTTATTTGATAAACATGAGAATGAATCTAAATATGATGAATTCACCCAAGCTGAGGGACTCGCCTCTTAGAAAAAAAAAGTCGCATTTAGCTAAGGGATTCAACCCAAGCTAAGGGACTCGCCTCTTAATAAAAAAGTCGCTTTTGGCTGAGAGACCCACCCCCAAGACAAGGGACATACCTCACAAATGGAAGAAGTCTTGAAAACACTTCTACCTTCACAAAGCTCTCATGCTTTGAGGGAATATGTAGTGTTATATTTATGAGAGTCCTAAACAAGGGTGACTCTGGCATCCACGTCTAAGAGTGATGTCGCCTAGACGACATCCACACATAATAGGGGGCTCGACCTAAGGATTGGTGACGTGTAAAACATTGTTGTCTCACGTTAGTCAGGCAAGTGGAAGTCCACCAAGATTCCATAAAGAATATATGGTCAACAATCTCTCCTAGTCGTGAGGGAGCGGTTTCTGCCTCTAAGGGTTTCCCAAACCCTTAGTCCAAAGAAGCCTCTATAAATACTTCTTCCTTAAGGAGATAAGGACATATCCTAACACATAAGCTTACACCTAAGCACTCATCACATATACAGAGTCTCTCACTTCTCGTGAGCAAGTTCTCTAAATTATCAAAAACACCATCGTACATGACTTCTCGCTGTTGTGGGCAAGTCCTAACCACCACTATTCATTATACATCTATTAAGAAATCAAAGTGTCCTTGCCCATTGCAAGAGTAACATGCACACATGTACTTTATTACTAGTTGTCATACCCCAAAATTTGCCCATCTCATTTCATCTGAAGGGTACAAGAGATTATAAGTCCTCCAAAAATCCTAGAACATGTTCATATGAAAAAATTGAAGGAGATACAAGGTTCAGGAGTTGGTCGATCTTGGTGAAATACATGAAAGGCAAATTGGAGAATTTTGAATTTTGACCAAATGGGCCAAAGTTTGTTGATCCTAAACATATCCATGAAGTGCCCAAGATCCCGTCATGCCATCTTTTACTAGTAACATTATTGTTTATTATTATTTTGAATTATTTTCATTTTTATTCAAGATTTAATAAATAAATAGTGGTGAACATAAAAGATATGATATAGAAAATTTCTCAATGAAATATTATGCAAGTGTTGACTTATAAATCATAAGATATTAATTGAAAAAATTGGGAAAGATTCAAGTAAAAAAATAGCAAGTTTCTATCCAAAACTTCAATTAAAATTCTCACCCAAGCCCATGTTTTATTTCCATTTACTTGTGACCTATTCTTGTGATATAAAAGGGCAAAGAGAATCAGGGTTAGGGGGGGCGAAAGGGAGGGAAAATATGGAAAAGGACTAGGGTTGCAAGTGACAAAAATTTCCAAAAAAAACTAGGGCATATTGACAAAGTTTTCCCAGCACGTCTCTCTCAAAACCAAGTGTTCATTCGTGTTCCTGAAGCTTCTAGGAGTCAATTGCAATCAGTACTCGAGCCTGTAACCACTCAGAAGACCCTTAGTCGCTCTCACCGGAGGTAAGGACGGGAAGTTTCTGAATTCGATTATCCATGCGTTCTTAACCTGTTGCCAATATATGGTCGTGTTCAGGGACTTATTTGTAACAGAATTGGTGCGTCGTCCGTGAGTTTTTGGACCAGAAATGCAATCGGCCATTATTAGGGCACCAAGGTTGCGTGTCTCTGTTTACATGTTGCAGGTGTTTTCAGACAAAACGAACACGTCCATGAGATTCGCAGCCCTTTATTTGGTGGGTCTGGGTTATTTTTCTGCGTGTTTTGGTTGATTTTGCAGGGAGCTGTAATGCATCCTCGCCGGAGAAGACGGATGAGACGCTGCCGGCGGTTGTGGTGTCATTTGCAGGGATGGTCAGCGCTGGTGTGGCACGATGGTGCGATCTGGTTGGGTAGTCAACAAATCCAGATCGTCTCCCTCTAATCATGATTGGTTCCTGCATACAATCCGTGGGGCCCAATTGACTTATTTGGTTGAATTTCCCAATTAAGTTAGTCTTTTATATTCTATTTTTCTGGGCTGTGAATTTGACAACAAAAACGCATAGAAGAAGTGGCAAACGTTAACAGGCTATGGGTCCTTATCACGCTGGTTCGAACCCTGGTCAAGGCAAGTTATTTTTATTGATTAACAATTTGCAGATCCTATGCGCGCACCTCAGGAAAGGCCACCATACACACTCGTTGCCAGCCATCAAGATCTCCTACAACCTTGATCCAACACCCAGGAAGATGAAGGTCCATACCGTGGATACTCAGCCTAGTCACGTATAATTCTAGCCAGGTTTCCTCTAAACATGTTTTTATTTTTATTTAATGTAATTATTTAGATTGAATATTAATAAACTATATGTAGTTTAATTTAATTAACTTATTTTTAGGAATAGGTATAAAATAGGATTAGACTTTTAATTAGGATTTAGGATTTTTCCCCGATTATTTCGATTGTTCTGATTTAATTTATTTAATTAGGTTTTAACTTAGAAAAATCACAAAAAACCTATAAAGGTTTATACTATTAGGGTTTGCCCGATCCCATTGCCATTTGGCGAGAAAACATTAACATTAATTCTCTCCTCGACCCGACTAAATCTATTAGTCGCTTTAGACGAGAGATAAAAAATATATATAATTTCAAAATACATTTAATTTGCTGCCCGCGACGATCAATCTATCGATCTGAGTAACCAGCAATGCCCCTTAATCCGTTAGCTATACTGATCAAATCTATTGATCACCGCATCTAACGGTGTCATATCAAATCAGGGTTGTACGCCCAAAACATTTAAAATACATCAAACCACAAACTACGACAGGCAATTCAAAAAGCCTTCAAACACCTCATATCAAAGGCGTACAACCTTGTGCCCGAACTACGTTGACTCTGATTCTCCATAGGGAGATACGTAGGCACTTGGATAACCAAGGCGAGTCCCCCTCCCTAAAATCTCAATTTTTCCCCTATTCACTTCCTTAGCTATAAACCTCAATATTTAGTGTGGACCTCCGATTTTTTTTAATACCGGGCCATACCTCTGATCTGTAGAGATACGTGAACTGACTCTTTTTTGTCGCTTAATGCTTTCTCATTTTTGAAAATTCACAGAGTCGCCACCGACCTTTTATTTTATCCAATTAAGGAAAGGTTTATAAAAGAAACAGAAAAAAGACCTTTAAGAAATTCTGGGTAAGGGGGTAGGTTATACAAAGGGAAGGTGTTAGCACCCTTTGTATCCATGGTTATCCATGGGCTCTTAAGTTTGCTTAGCTCACTTGTTTTTCGATCACTTTTCAATTGCTCTGAAATTGCTCTTATGTGGTTTCAAATACCTTTGTAAATTGAATTTTGTAATGATCCGTGTATGGATGTATACAAAATGCTTGTTTATCTTTCGAAAGATGTTTTGAAAAGAACGTTAACTTTGTAATAACCCGTGTTTGGATGTATACAAAGTATTGTCTTTTTGAAAGTTTTGAAAAATCAACAGTGTATGAGAATTTTGTTTGTTTTGATTTGAGCAAGCAAACTAGGAGGTCTACCCTGAGTTGTAAGGTCTTTATCCTATTTCCTTTAAAAATCTATCCTTTCACCGGATATAAAAGCAAGGTTCGATTTTGTACTCAAAACAGTGGAATTTGACTTTGACTTTGAAAGAATGAGAAGGGATTTCCTGAAGAGGTGCAAGTGTGATTGTGATTGGATTCAGATATTTATCTTTGAAGTTAGTGATCTAACGGTTCAATTTTATCTTTGACATACACGCAGTTTATATGTGTTGGAAATTAAAATGCGGAAATGTAAAGTGCGGAAAGTAAATCTACGCTATTACATCGATTGTGCAGGAAACGTAAACTAGCCTATTTACATGAATTTGACATCCTATACATTTATCTAGGAATTTTAAATTGCAAGAAACATAAAAGGCATGTTTTTGGTTTTAATTATAATTAATGCATGATTAATTAAATTAAAATGAAGAAAAAGATGAAAATAGATTTAAACCTAGAAATTAAGTTCAAAATATGTACAAAATATTTGTTAATTAATTTTAAAACAAAACTAATTTTTTTGGAATTTTTGGAAATTGATTTGAAATTGATTTAAGTTAATTAAAACATAATTATGCAAATAATTATACAAATAATTAAAATTCAAAGATAAAATTATTCAAAATATGTACAAAATTAGTTTATAATATATAAACAATATTTTATATAAAGAACAATTTTTTTTGGGATTTTTTGATTGGTTTGAATAATTAAAAAGCAAATATATAAGTATATACTAATTAATTATGCAAAATATTGAAATTTTGAAGAAAAATAAAATATTTTTATTTCAGAAAATAGTATATTATTTTAGAAGTCTAAAAATATTTTTTGTGTATTTTTTGGATTTTTAAAACTATTTTAAATTAATTTAACAAAGAAATTAAAATAAAATAGAAAATAAAATAGAAAATAAAAGGATACTGATCCTGTGTGGTAATTTGTGAGGGAGCATGGTGTGGTGAGAGATCTGGCACGTTGGATCTGATTGGAAGTGAATCAGAGGGCTCAGATTTTGAGGAGCATGACAAAAGCATAGACAGCGCAACACAGGATCCAAGAATTTGAATAAAAGCTGGCGCGCGCATTCTGGCCAATCAGAGCCTGCCACGCCTTCATCTTCTTCCTCTCTCCGTTGCTATAGGCTCTGCAACTGTAGGTAAAGCCTTTAGTGACGGTTTTCGTCCATAGCTACAAGACCTGCACATGTCAAAATTTCATACAAGCAATATAAATTACTTAGGAGACCATGGTTAAGCTTAAAATCGTCCCCTGAGTTCAAATATGTCATTGGTTTCTCCTAATTTTGCCTAAATCAGAGGATCCCAAATTTTAGCTTAAGAACCCTAAAATGGTATCTTCGTGTGTAAGCATCTAAAACTCAATTAAAGCTCCAGAAATGATCTACACACCACACCAAGTGCAAATATATGTCTACATCGTGCTAGATATGCTTAGGTTATGAGACACGAGTCAGTTTTAGTTTGGATGAATCGAGACCTGTAGCGTTCGATTCAAGGAGTTTCAGGGCTTGCAAATGATATGGATATGTTCAGTGAAGCTCAAGGAACGTGTTTGAGTGTTTAGTTTGAATGGAAAGTGACTTAAATTTGGAATTCGAATTTCAAAATTCTTTGAATATTTTGAGAGATTACAAGTGTGTTACAAGCAAGAGTTTTGCTCTCTATTTCTGTCTCTTTTATTACTGAAGTGCTATAGCCTATTTATAAGCATTAGAGTGCTTAGAAACTAAGCCAAAAGCATTGATGAGTTTTTTTGGAATCTTGACTTTTTCAACATTGGTAGCTTTGTCTTTAAGCCACCATGGCTTGATTTTCTTCTTCTCCTCTGCTGTACTTTGCTTTGGGACAGAGTTGAATGAGTCTTGCTTGGAATACAAGCTATTCTTTATCCATTTCATTTTCTTTTTTATTTTAATCTTAAAATAAGATAAAAATATGCCAAAAATAGATAAAAAATGATGTGGGCTTAGTCTTGGTCGTGGGAGGCCCATATCATCATGGAAATGATGTTTGAATGCTGAAAACTTGGCCCCATTTGGAAAAAATGCCATTTTGAACAATGTTGATTTCATGTATTTTCCCAAAATTTAGCCAACTTCAACAAGGTGTAAATCCTTCAATTTTTGTCATATGAAGGAGATCTTGCACTTTTTAGAAACCTCAAAGAGTCCTCTAACCAATGTCTTTGGTCTCATGTCAAAATGATTTTTGAAGCTCCTTGTGTGTCCTTTTGAAAAAAGTGTCTTTTTGTTGACTTTGAAAATGACCTGTAATGTCTTTGATCATATTTTTCAAATGGTGAATCCAATGACCATGGGATCAATGGCATTTGAAAGATAATTGAATTTCCTTCAAAACAAGCTTTGGTTTGAATTTTTTGGATGAAGGATGAGAGAGTTATGATCAGTCAAAGTTGAGTTGACTTTTCAGGCAAAAACCCTAATTTTGAATCTTAGGGTTTTGTTGATTTTTGATCTTTCCTTGATGAATTATGATCATCCAATGATCAAATGATGAATCCTTTGACAAAATATGGACTTTGACAAAAAATTCATTTTTGACTGTCTGTTGACTTTTTTGGTCAAACGGGTCGTCTGTTGACTGTTTGAGCTGCTGACGGTGCGTCTGAGTGAATTGAAGTTTGAAAATTTGTATGATGGTACTTTGAGATATATGGATGTGTATGAAATCCATTTGAGCTCTCAAAACTTGTTGCTCCTGTAAAAACAAGAAAAACCCTGATTAGGGACTGTTTGTGTAGGAGACAGTTAAGCGTACCTGATTTTTGTGCAGTGTTGAGTCTCTGCTAATCGCGTGATATTCAGAAGACTTCTAGAACAAAAATCTTGGAATTTTGATTTGTGAAAGATTGATTTGATTGATGGTACAAAACACTGAGAATTGTACTGCCAGCAGTTTGGCTGTCAACTGACTGTTCAGGTATTGATGTAGCAGTTAGAGTGAAAAATCAACAGTCAAAGTTAATTTTCTTTTTTGTTGTTTTTTTGTTTTTGTTTTATGTGAAAAATGAAAGTTTATTTACATGACTTGTTAGAAAAACACAGACATAATAAATAACTAATATTTACGGTATGCGGGCAAAATTACCGATAATAACCCTGAAAATCATTTAATGCACAGAAATAGGAATATTTGACTGGCAGAAAACACACAAAATATTATCTTAGTAATTAAGCAATATTATGACAAATAGTACAACATTTAATACTGACAGTACAAATATCACATACTATATTGAACAGTACGACGAATAAACGGTACATTTAAGAAATAAGAAATACGGCAAATTTTAAGAATGACGATTAATGACCCATGCTATGAACAATAACATGTAGATGATTGGGAGTGCAACCATTGCAGGTCCACACTCTTCAGGACTATGTAGGCAGAAGAAAGTCATGATCACCGTAGCAATGGTGATGACTGTAAGAAACAGTGTCTCTATCCACTTTGCCATTCTTGTTAGGGAAGAAGAGAAAATAGATATGAGGTAGGAATTTGAAAGATGAGTTGGAATTTGATGTGAGATTTTATGGAAGAAAATGAGAGGTATTTATAGAATGGAAAGAAGGAAAGAGACGTTGGGGAATGATGTGATTCCGTACAAAAGGAAAATTTGAGTGGAAGTAAGATTTGAAAGAAAGTGTATGATAGTGTTGGAAAAAGGAGAGATTTGATTTTTGAAAGAGAGATTTGAAAAGATTTTTGCAAATAATGGAATATAGTACAAAAATTAGTGGGAAACAAAAGATAATAATAATCTACTTGTTACCAGTACAGTCTGAGTTTCCTGATTCTGCGCCTGCAAAAAGATTTAACTCTGTACCAATTGTGTCAGTACCATTTATCTGTAAATAAATAAATAGCATGTGTGAAGTAATACACAGTATTTGGTGTTTGCGTAAGAATAAATTCAACTGCAAGCCAAATTACTGTATAAGAAAAATTCTAAAAACTAAGTATTTCATATGTCAAGATATTTGTTGAAATAAAAATCCATGATTATATGAGACCCTTAATTTTCAGATTGGAGTTTTCTTGAAAAATATGTGGGCAAATTTTGGGGTATAACAGTTGCCCCTATTCAATCTTCTTAAACCTGAAGAGATTGTATGAAATCTGAAGGTAGAAGATGATTGAATATTTAGATGCCCTGAAAATTTGCACTTACCTTGATCAGAAGAGATGTTGGAAGTTGCATTTGAATGTCGTCTGCGAAATGTTGTTGGCAGATTGAAACATTACCTGAGATGGGCTTTCAGATGCCACCTGGTAAATGGGTTGAGGGTTTGTTCATCAGAATGAATCCATTGATTATATCTTGATGAAGGATTTGAAAGTCTTTGTGTTGACTGTTTCGGAACCGTCCAAGGTTACCGCTTTAAATCTTGGAAGATAATCGTTACGGAACTTGTCCAAAGTTTTTTAGATTTTGGAAGTTGATCATTGTGGAACCGTCTGAGGTGTCGCTTTAGATCTGCAATGTTAGATCGTTTTGGAACCGTCTGAGGTATCGCTTTAGATCCGCAATGTTAGATCGTTTTGGAACCGTCTGAGGTATCGCTTTAGATCCGCAATGTTAGATCGTTTTGGAACCGTCTGAGGTATCGCTTTAGATCTACAATGTTAGATCGTTTTGGAACCGTCTGAGGTATCGCTTTAGATCCGCAATGTTAGATCGTTTTGGAACCGTCTGAGGTATCGCTTTAGATCCGCAATGTTAGATCGTTTTGGAACCGTCTGAGGTATCGCTTTAGATCTACAATGTTAGATCGTTTTGGAACCGTCTGAGGTATCAACTTTGATCTATGATGCTTGTTTTTGAGTTGGTAAGTGATCAGAATGAATCTTCGGCTTGATTATATCTGAGAGAACCGTTCATGGAATTCAGGTGAACACGGCATGTGATTGAGAACATCTTTGTTGAAGATATCTGCCTACCTGAAAAATCAAGTTAGTGATATGCAATGTTTATGATGCATGTAAATGTGAGATATTCCCGGAGAAATATGCATGTTATGTTGTGCATGATGT
>NC_081184.1:162092665-162205243 GCF_029867415.1 Vicia villosa
GAAGGAGATCTTGCACTTTTTAGAAACCTCAAAGAGTCCTCTAACCAATGTCTTTGGTCTCATGTCAAAATGATTTTTGAAGCTCCTTGTGTGTCCTTTTGAAAAAAGTGTCTTTTTGTTGACTTTGAAAATGACCTGTAATGTCTTTGATCATATTTTTCAAATGGTGAATCCAATGACCATGGGATCAATGGCATTTGAAAGATAATTGAATTTCCTTCAAAACAAGCTTTGGTTTGAATTTTTTGGATGAAGGATGAGAGAGTTATGATCAGTCAAAGTTGAGTTGACTTTTCAGGCAAAAACCCTAATTTTGAATCTTAGGGTTTTGTTGATTTTTGATCTTTCCTTGATGAATTATGATCATCCAATGATCAAATGATGAATCCTTTGACAAAATATGGACTTTGACAAAAAATTCATTTTTGACTGTCTGTTGACTTTTTTGGTCAAACGGGTCGTCTGTTGACTGTTTGAGCTGCTGACGGTGCGTCTGAGTGAATTGAAGTTTGAAAATTTGTATGATGGTACTTTGAGATATATGGATGTGTATGAAATCCATTTGAGCTCTCAAAACTTGTTTCTCCTGTAAAAACAAGAAAAACCCTGATTAGGGACTGTTTGTGTAGGAGACAGTTAAGCGTACCTGATTTTTGTGCAGTGTTGAGTCTCTGCTAATCGCGTGATATTCAGAAGACTTCTAGAACAAAAATCTTGGAATTTTGATTTGTGAAAGATTGATTTGATTGATGGTACAAAACACTGAGAATTGTACTGCCAGCAGTTTGGCTGTCAACTGACTGTTCAGGTATTGATGTAGCAGTTAGAGTGAAAAATCAACAGTCAAAGTTAATTTTCTTTTTTGTTGTTTTTTTGTTTTTGTTTTATGTGAAAAATGAAAGTTTATTTACATGACTTGTTAGAAAAACACAGACATAATAAATAACTAATATTTACGGTATGCGGGCAAAATTACCGATAATAACCCTGAAAATCATTTAATGCACAGAAATAGGAATATTTGACTGGCTGAAAACACACAAAATATTATCTTAGTAATTAAGCAATATTATGACAAATAGTACAACATTTAATACTGACAGTACAAATATCACATACTATATTGAACAGTACGACGAATAAACGGTACATTTAAGAAATAAGAAATACGGCAAATTTTAAGAATGACGATTAATGACCCATGCTATGAACAATAACATGTAGATGATTGGGAGTGCAACCATTGCAGGTCCACACTCTTCAGGACTATGTAGGCAGAAGAAAGTCATGATCACCGTAGCAATGGTGATGACTGTAAGAAACAGTGTCTCTATCCACTTTGCCATTCTTGTCAGGGAAGAAGAGAAAATAGATATGAGGTAGGAATTTGAAAGATGAGTTGGAATTTGATGTGAGATTTTATGGAAGAAAATGAGAGGTATTTATAGAATGGAAAGAAGGAAAGAGACGTTGGGGAATGATGTGATTCCGTACAAAAGGAAAATTTGAGTGGAAGTAAGATTTGAAAGAAAGTGTATGATAGTGTTGGAAAAAGGAGAGATTTGATTTTTGAAAGAGAGATTTGAAAAGATTTTTGCAAATAATGGAATATAGTACAAAAATTAGTGGGAAACAAAAGATAATAATAATCTACTTGTTACCAGTACAGTCTGAGTTTCCTGATTCTGCGCCTGCAAAAAGATTTAACTCTGTACCAATTGTGTCAGTACCATTTATCTGTAAATAAATAAATAGCATGTGTGAAGTAATACACAGTATTTGGTGTTTGCGTAAGAATAAATTCAACTGCAAGCCAAATTACTGTATAAGAAAAATTCTAAAAACTAAGTATTTCATATGTCAGGATATTTGTTGAAATAAAAATCCATGATTATATGAGACCCTTAATTTTCAGATTGGAGTTTTCTTGAAAAATATGTGGGCAAATTTTGGGGTATAACATTTAGCCATAAACCTTATCTTAGATTCAAAGCCAATAGGAAAGGGTTGAGGGTGCCTAACACCTTCCCTCGACCTGATTATAATAATCTTACCCCGATCTCTTAACTGCGTAGGGTTTCCTATTCGCCCTTCAGAATAGGTGGCGACTCTAAAAGTCTAATTTTTAGGGCAGGTTGCTACACTAGTATATTTTTACTTCTTGAGATTTTTTCAAGTTTCACTTTGTAAAAAAATGTGTTTACTGCCGAATTTTAAATAAATACTTTTTTTAGATTTGCAAATATTAATGGATCACGTTAGTTCATATTTTATCAATAAAAAGATGTTTCAAAGAATTGAATCTTGGATATCATCAACATAAATTTAATTTTATTGTGATTTATTTACACATCATGTCTACATTTCAACCTTAGTTTTGATGACAAAAATTTATTACAGCTATCAAATACATGCATACATAGAGCTGTCAAAATGGGCTGCCCAACCCGTTTAGGGCCGGCCCGAACGGGCCCTGGGTTTTTTAGGGCTGGGGTAAAAAGGCCCAGTATAATATGGGCTCGAGAATTACTACCCGAGTCCGACCTTAGATGAGCTTCGGGCTACCCGGGTCCTAAATGGACTTTTTTAATTTAAAAAAATTAAAATAAAAACTCCATAATATTTATTATAATTAAAATTAAAAATTATATTATTTTAAACATAATACATTTTTAAGCACTATATTATCTCTTATAAATATTATAATGTGCTTCTAAATACAATATATGTCTTAAATATATAAAATAACACTTGAATATTTAATTTAAGAGAAAACAAATATAATACGATGAAAGAATATTGATTATATTAATGAATAATAATTAAAAGAGATAGATTGAATAAAATAGAAATAAAATTCAGTGAAATGAGAAAAAACATTTTACTATTTTTGAGTAAGACAATATAAATATTAATATATATTTTTTAAAATGTATAGTTATGCGAGCATGATGGGCTATCCACGGTTCATATGGGCTAGCCCTAATGGGTAGCGGGTTTTTTAGAGCTGGGCTAAAAAGACCCTGAAAAATATGAGCTCTAATTTTAAGACCCAATCCCTATGATTTTTCGGGCCAGACGGACCGGCCTATATGGGACAGCTCTACATGCATGCATGACATGATGCGTGCATGTGAAGAATCATGACAGATATGCAACATGTTCATGTATGCTAAGTTGTACAGCTAGTGCAAGTTTATGATAAGCTATCATAAATGAAATATAGAGTAGTTATATTGTTAGAGTGATAGTTAGTTATTAATAACACCTAAAGCTATTATATATATCATTTTAAAACACTTCTATGATCATTAAATATTATTATTAATTACAACAAATTTATACCCTACTTGAGAAGTTATCCAGGGAATGAAAATGTCATGTTTGTTTTAAGAGTTTTCCAATTCTTTTCCCTAACAATTTTATCATGTTTGTCACGTGAAGATATTGAAGCTAGTGATCATACATTGGCTTCAAAAAAATTAGTTCTTGATGTCATAATGTTTTTTTTTTTGGGAAGAAAGATCATGTTTCTTCTCGTTCGTTTGGATTTTAAAAAGTCTTCATATCATTGAAGACCCTAGAAAAAAGTCTGGTGCGTTTATGCTTAAATTTTTTTTTTTTTTTTGAGATACGTGGTTTGTTTTGTTTATAGCCATTCCACATGCATGAAACCATTTTGATACCTACGTGACATTAATATGAATAATGAACTTAGAAAATGAGTATATTTATTCAGCTACGTGCAGAAAGGAAGGGTAAAAAGTGGCATTTAGTCTAGTTTACTCAATAAAGTGACCACCATGACCTTCGATAATTTAAGAGAATTTCTAACCCCATCCCATAGATTTCTCATCTATCATTGATTTGTTAAAATTGTCCCTCTATTTTCGTAGATGTGTCTCCGAAAATACTCTTTTTTTATTTAACGTTGTTTTGTTCTGTAGATGCATCTACGAAAGCATTTGATGTTATATTCGCGTCAGACTCTTCCTCTCTCCATTCTTCACTTTCTCATTAATAACACCTCACTTTCTTTCAAACTCAAAAATCAAACTTTCAAGCAAGTTCATTTCTTCCTCTCGAGTTCGGTCGGGAACGTCAAGATCGACTAGCAACACATTCCAACAGGTTCCAAACTACATTTAATCGGTAAGTTTTTGACGTTTCGAGTTATTTTAGAGTTTTTGAAAATAGAGATTGAATTCAATTTTTAGGCATAAAAATGATTGAGTAGTGTAAAAAATAATGTTTAGCTATAATGTAGGTCATGTTTCAATTGTAAAATGGACGATCAATCCATTAAAAAGGAGTTTTGAACCCTCTGTTAGACTGACCAGACGCCATTGTTGCGCTTTGGAGGTTTCAGAATCTTCTGTAGATACATGTATAGAATAGTGGAACGTTGGATCATTCCGTAGATGCACCTACGAAAGAAACCCATTTTTTTAAATGTAAGACACTTTCGTAGATACATCTATGGAAGGTTCTGTGCTGATATCTTCTTTTTCTTTTTCTTGTTATAACTACCTAGTAACTTACTCGATTTTACTAAATCACAATGCAGATATTATGGTCGACTATTCAGACAAAGTTATACATGGGAGGACTGCACAACGTGCATCAGTGCGGCGTGAACGAATGTGTGTAGTATCATAAGTGACAGATGGAGTTGTCGTTTCAGCTGATGTACTTGCTACATCTGATGTACCTGCTACATCTGATGTACCTGCTACACCCATTTCAGTCGGGTCGTCTTCATCAGTTCCAGTTGACGAGCCTTCTATGTTCATTCCAGTTGAGAGGCCTACTCCATTTACTACTATATCACGGAGGCCTCGGGATGATGGGAGGGTTCCTCACAGATGCCCACCGCTCGCAAACTTCGCCAGGACAGTTTTTTACATATGTGCCAGTGCCAGTGACGGATGTTACAGAATCTTCGGTGCCATATGCTAAGCTACGCGAGGATGATGTGGTGTCGGAGCCTGTTTGGTACCTGGGAGTCTTATAGATGCGTCCCTACTAATAGGGTATGCAGATCATTCGGCTAGGCATATTTGGGAGAGGGAGGTAAATTTTCTTTGTTTATTACTTATTATTATTTTTATTCAGTTTATGACTTTGCTTAAAGATAATAGTGTTTTTTTTAAAAAAATTCAGGAGAGGGGTCCCTAGAGGTTCTACAACAACTCCCAGAAGATTGCTGCTCTCGCGCAACCTAACGAGTCGTAGTTCCGGGATGCACTCGTAGCTTCTGGTCTGAGGGACCTCTACACGATCGGCTTCCAGCGATTCATAACAGGATGCTGATGGCATTTGAGGAGAGGTAGCATCGAGAGACCTCGTCCTTTCATCTTCCTCACGGCAAAATCACCATTACTCTAGAAGACATTGCATACCTCCTACATCTACCTATCAAGAGTAGCCTCCTTAGTCACTAAAGGCTGACGAAAGAGGAAGCGATGGAGATGCTGATAGAGGAGCTGGAGGTTGATCCTGCTGATACGCTTGAGGAGGTGGATAGGTGGAGTACTCGACGGTGGAGACAGAGTAGGATGATGTATGATACACACAGTAGTGATGTCGACAGATTTATCTCATGTATGTACTTTTATTTCATTTTTGTACGAGGATTTGATATATGTATTCGACATTATTGGCCACGGATTTATACTATATATTTTTTTATGTACTATTTACTTATTGCCTTTAAATTGCATTACTTTAATTGACTATAATTGAATTTTTCATTATTGTTATAAAAATTGAGTTTTGGAGTGAAATGTATGTGATTTTAAAAAATAACAGACTGTTCCTTAGGTGCATCTACATAACACGATGTATTAACCCGTTCTATAGATGCACCTACGGAAAAAAATAAATTTTTTGAAATGGTATATCAGTAAGTATGTGGGACATTCTTACTCCTTCTTAGCTTGGCTTGATAATACTTTCATGTTTTTGACCTTATAGTAGAGTGAGTTTCTACGGCCTCCTCTTGGGAGAGTTCTTGTTTGTCCCTTGGAATCTTTGCTTGTTCAGGTGTCCTTGTTTTTGGGAGATCTAACCTTGTCTGTATTATGTTTTATGTGGACTCTATTCCACCCGTTTTGCAGTTGGAATTATTTTCTGTTGTTTTGGTCTCACTACAAGAAAAACATGTTTTAGATGCAATTTTTTAGCGTCGGCCCCGACCCCGACGCTATTAGCGTTTCCTTAACGTCTCACATAACCGACGCTAGCTAAGGAAATAAGCAATTGTTTTAATTTTTTTATATCTTTACTTTAGCGTCGGCCAAAACCGACGCTACGGCTGAAGCAGAAAAATTTCATTTCCCTCCACCAATTTCGTTTGCCTCCTTTTACAATTATTGGTAAATAAAAAAGTTTAATTTTTACTTAGCGACGGTTCTGGCCGACGCTACGCTTCGTGCGAAATTATTTCATTTCCCTCCATCAATTTCGTTTGCCTCCTTTTCATATATTGATTTAAATAATTATATAATCAATTATGTTTCATAGTAGCGACGGTTTTGGCCGACGCTATAGGTGCGAAATTTTTTATTTCCCCCCACCACTTTCGTTTGCCTCCTTTTCATATATAAATTTCATTTTTTTTTAAATTTTTTATGGTAGCGACGGTTTTAACCGACGCTATATTTGGTGCGAAATTTTTTCATTTTCCCTCCACTTTTGTTTTTTTATTGTTTTAAATAATTTTTATTTATTTATTATTAAGTATAAATTAATAAAACAAACAAAAATACATATTAAGTTGATTTTGAAAATAAAATTTAAACATAATAAACTAAAACTAAAATTATATGTTGAATCAATATTTCAAAAACAAATCAATATTATAAATTTATAAAATAAAAGTAGAAGTAATATCTAATACAAATTTAATTTATAAAATAAAAGTAGATTTTATAACTAAAATTTAATTTATAAAATAAAATTTTAAAATTAAAATAATAAAATCAAAATTATATTAAACTCAAATATATATTAATATTATATACTAACTAAAAAGCCATATGGAAACAAAAAGCCATTGAAATTAAAAAAAAAAAAAAAGAACCATTCTAAACAAAAAGCCCTCGTTTTTCTTCTTCTGAAAAATCATTCCATTTCATCGTTTCTTCTTCTTCTTAGAAACAAAAACCCTAAACAGCAGCAATCGTTTCTTCTCATCGTTTCTCCATTCCATTTCAATGTCAGGTTCTCATCGTTTCTTCTTCATTCCATCGTTTCTTCGTTCCTTGTTTCAGTTTCATCGGTTCCTTGTTTTAGGTGTTTGAAGGTGACCGGAGCCGTAACGACGTGACCTGAGTCGTGACGACGTAATTCCTTTTTCTCAAGTAAGCTCTAGTTTCTTCTTTCCCTTTCCCATTCATCTGTTCTTTTTTCCGATTTTGATGTAGGTTGATTATTATCAATCCTAAAATTATTTATTTCTGAAGTGGAATTTTTGTTGTTTAGTTTTGTCTGCATTCTGTTCATGTTACATTTTGCTTAGATTGTTTACCTTGTGATTGCTATATTCTGCATAACTAGGTTAATGCAATCTGCTATATTGTGATTTGTGCTCATTTTGACATGGTAGAATTTGGATGGTTTAGTTGTTGCAGCAGCTGAACTCTATAGTGCTGTTACTAGGATTTAGGATAGGGGTTGATTGAACTCTTTACCGGGGAATTTATTCAAAAATCATTCAACTATTATTGAAAAAAATCATTCAAAAGTTTTCATAACTAAGAATGTTTACATAAACGGTAGCATTTCAAGGAGAAAACAGCTGCTTCAGAAATCATCAACAATCAGCGGCATCAACGGTGTTGAGTTCTGCTGGTTAACACAAGAAGATGTTATCAGATTCTTGCCCTGCGGCTTTCGTTGTTGAAGCTCTGATGTGGTTGTCATTGATTACTATTCCCCTGCGGCTTCCGTTGTTGAAGCCATCTCAAAGTCCCTTGCGCAACAAACTTCTGTTGCTGTTGTCGACAGTGATGGAACATTCATTGGCGAGATATCGCCCTTCACGCTTGCTTGCTGTGACGAGTCAGTTGCGGCCGCTGTGACAACTTTGTCTGCAGGGGACTTGATGTCTAATATCTTGAAGGTGTTCAGAGAACACACAGAAATGATTTAAATGTTTAGAAAAAAAATGTGTCAATGTTTTTTTGGTTTGATTGTTCATAGGGAAGCATGAACTTTTATCTTTGTTTTGCTTTATTTGACTGTGTGAATCAATTTTTAATAAGTTTCCCTTTGATGCAAATCTTGGTCAAGAATTAATGTTATTTGTTTTTCTATGTTTTGTTTTCCTATGTTTTGTTTTCCTTCTCTTTGACTGAGTGATTATGGTTCAAAATTTTACGGCTATTGAAAGGAAGATTCATTGGTTTTAACTTGTAAGTGTCACAAGATAATGAAGAAAGCTGCTCCATTTCTAAAGGACTAAATTAAAAGTGTTTGAACTACTGATAATTGGCTTAAATTGGTGAAGATAATGTTTTTTTTCTGAAAATTGATTGAAGATGTAGCAACCTGCCTAAAACTTATAACTTAGAGAGTCGCCACCTATTCTACCAAGGCGAATAGGAAACCTTACGCAGTTGAGAGATCGGGTAAGATACTATATTCAGGTCGAGGGAAGGTGTTAGGCACCCTCAACCCTTTCCTAAAGGCTAACATTCAAAGATAGAGGTTTATGGCTAATTGTTAAGGTTTTACAGCTAAAGGCTTGGATAGGGGGAAAATTGAGATTTTAGGGAAGGGGACTCGCCTTGTTGCCAAGTGCCTACGTACCTCCTTAGGGAGGATCAGAGTCTACGTAGTTCGGGCACAAGGTTGTACGCCTTATGGTTGAATTTGTGATTTGAAATTGTTTTTAGAGGCTTTTTGAATAGCCTATCGTAGTTGAATTTGATTTGAAGGGTGAAAGTGTTTTGAGGTTGGCGTACAAACTTGATTTAATTTGTTACTGTTAGATGCTGTGATCAATAGATTCAATCAGTATAGCTAACAGGTTTATTGGCATTGCTGGTTACTCAGATCGATAGATTCAATCATCGCGGGCAGCAAATTAATTGTATTTTTATTTAAGTACTTTTATCTCTCGTCTAAAACGACTGATAGCTTCAATCGGGTCGAGGAGAGAATTATTGAAGTCAAGTAAATTGCAAACTAATCAGAACAGTTTTATTTCTCGTCTAATACGACCAATATATTTAGTCGGTTTGAGGAGAAATTAAGCTAAGTTGTAAAATGTATATAATCGAACATTTTTTAGAAGTTTATTTAAATTAATTAACATTAGCATAATTTATAAAGATTAATGAATTATTAGAATAAGAAATTTACAAACCTTAATTAATCAATTAACTAATATTATTAAACAAATCAAAATTAGTTAATTAAGTTTTTATATTTTTTATTGTTTTATTTACAAAGGGGGGGTGCGTTTTATTATGGGTTAGTAATTTTAGGAGGTTTGGATGGCCATTGGGCTGAACCCATTAGGTTTTGGTCCATGTGAGTTAGATGTTACGCAGGTGTATGGGTTATGGTGCTCCCTCAGGTTTGTGCCTGTTAGATCTAGGGTTAGCATCATCCGACGGCTTGCATGTTGTTACAATAGGGTGCACGGTAAGAGATTGCGCGTTGAATCACGTTCAACAGCGCTGACAGGTGGCCATGATGAGGCCACGTATCCGTCCTCCATCGCGACAGAGGTGAGATTATCACCTGGCAATTCCCTTCCCTCTTCTCATTTTTCTCTTTTCTTTCTCTCTCTAGTTTCTCTCTCTCATCTGTTCTCTCTCCCTCTCCCTCGTATAATTCTCAAAAAAATAACCCCAACCACCGGTGTTGAAAGAGTATTGTGGTGTACTTTTCGTTATTATCGTATCCACAGGGATTATTGCGATATCACCGCCGTTCTATAGCCTATTTTGTCTTGAGTTAATGTTACTTTAAATTTGGGTTTGCAAAAGGTCATTCAATTCTTTTAGTAGCAAAGAGTAAATTAATGAAAGTTCTAAGTTAAAGAAAATGTATCAAGATTCGATTTCATCGACCTAAATTTGTATGTCTTCTTATAAATATACGTATATGAACATGGTAACGATCAACATAATTACGTATCGACGCCTATATCGTCCGTGTCCGCAACGATATAGTTAGATTTACCGTATTGTTTAACCGACGATTTCTCCACCGTTTAAACAATACAAATAACGTTTTAAAACCGATACTAAGTAAACATCAAACGCTAAATCCATGTCTGCAATTTATAGCTTGATAGATGATAAAGTTAGATCTAGATACAAATATTGATGTCTCAAACACTTATACCAAAGAAAAGGCTTTAATAAACAAACTAAACCATCTATATTGATCATCACTTGTTCATACACATATATTCACAAGAAAAACCTACAAAAGGCTAGGAAGATTACATCTTATCTTGATACAAAAGAGATTTAGCTATCCATGAAAATGGTAGCTTGCTCAAGAAGTAAAGGATGAAGATCAACAAGCATCAAAGGCGATTAATCGACGATCAAAGCTTCCAATCTTCGATTCTTTGTTTGCTACAGTGCACAAGTGTTCTTTTGCTCTCAAAATCAGCCAACTAACCTAAAATATCAGAAAACTCCTTTATATAGTATTTCTGAAATCTGTCAAGGGCGCGTCGCGCCCTCCAGCGCGCTTCGCGCCAATACACTTAAAATTATAAACCGCCCATGCGCGTGACGCGCGCAACTCTCTGTCTGGAAGCTCCAAAATATCTTGCCCAGAGCGCGACGCGCGCACATCCCAGCGCGACGCGCGCATACTTCTGCCAGGCACTCTCTTGCAAAGCTCAAAACAAGCTCCAAACTTCCCCAAAATTGGCTAAAACCTACAAAATCATAACTAAAACACATATTAACATAAAATGAAAGCTTAATATTATAAACCATAAATAATTATCTAAAACTTCAGGGAATTGTACGAATATCCGATAAAAACGGTCGAAAGGTGCCATTAATTAAACTAAATATAAACACAATTTGGCACCTAACAACTCTCCCCAACTTAAACTCTTGTTTGTCCTCAAACAAAACAATGATAAATTTCCGGGAACACAAAATATCACAAATGAAACAACAAGGTAGAAACAAGAACAATTGAATGGTTCAAATTCCAAAAGTACACAAAGATCAAGCTTTACCAGTTTTCATCAAAGTACCATGATAACAATGCTAATCCTATATACAAATTCTATGTCAGAAATTCCACAAAGCAAAAGAAGTTCAAGAATGAATCACACCTACGTATTTCTCTACTGAGAGAACAAAAATGGAGGATCTAACACTCACCAGACAATGACGCAAACATACCGAATTAATTATAAACTCATCTAAGCATAAGATATATAAAAAGTATATAAGCATGAATCACTAAGGACTTTCGGGTTGTAGCTTGGCTTGGTTAACAAGGAAGTGTCATTTCTCAAGGCCATTGAAACAAAAGGGGTCAATTCCTAAGAGAGCATTCAAATCATGATAATATCCACACATCCTTATCAACCGATCACACAATTTTATTGCTCAAGAGTTAATCTTTTTATTTTAAAAGAACTAGCTATACACAAAGCTCTTCTCTTTTCCTTTTTCTTTTTCTTTTTTTTTTTTTTTTTTTTTCTTTTTTTTTCTTTTTCTCTCTTGAGCAATTATTTATTTTCTTCTACACACCAATACAACCAAGATCAAAATTTTATTCTCCCCAACTTGAATATTACCACCACATAATCACGAATGCTCCCTATTCTAAGGCGAAAAGGAATCAATCCTAACCACATTTCATGGTACTTTTCAAGGTTCAAAGAAAGTCATCAAGATTCACATCAAAAATCGGCAATTATAAGGCATGACATGATACCGATTGAATCTTGGCAAAATGGCTCAAAGTGGTTAACAAATACTCACACACTCACCGGGTAGGTTATATTTGGATTGGAAGTTTTTCTCATAGTGCAGAACAAAACGCCTTGATCACTTTCATGCTTAACACAATTTAATAACAATGCAAGATTAATCATAATAAAAACGAGTTAAAACGCACATTGCTGGTATCCAGCACAATTTATATATATACACAGTGGAAAGTCTCCTCACAACTACAGCTAGGCTAAAGTGATTCACAATTGAACTAATTTTATCCACAGAAATTAATGACAACTAATTTGTACAATTAAAAGCATCAGAATCGAAGGTACTTAATAAAAAAAAATTGATAAAGGATGTACCTTGCGCGTACAGTTTTCAACTTATATCATCACCACTCAAATTGTGTTGCATCATCCAAATTCATTGTGGCAACAAAAATTCGTGTTCCAGCTAATTAATCATCAGGACAACTTATCAAACCATTATTTCTAAAATATAAACACTAAACTAAAATAAACTACTTAAAAATAAATAAATGCAAAAATAAAATAAACTGAACTTATATAAAATAAAAACCACACCAAACATGTGTTAACTATCCAAAGGCGTAAACTTAGCCTTTCAAAGTACCTCATCCAAAAGGATGGAACAAAACTATAAACATTAAAAACAAAGTAACTAAAAATTGTTCTAACATAAAACTAAAAACAATAAAACATAAAACAGTAAAAAAAAATAAAGTCTACTCCTCATCGGAAGTCTCCGGATCATCCTGCTCCATCCCCTCCTCAGGATCTGGCCTGCCCTCAGGCCATGAAGCATAGGCAGATAAATCATCCCTGGAACCAACAGGCTGCTGCAGAGAAAGCTGCCGGATAGAATCCTGCAAAAACATAAACGCTCTCTGATGCGCCATATGCATCTGATAGTTCCAATCACTTGCATCACCATACTGTGAACCAGCAGGCGGTGCAGCAGCAACCGGAACAGCTTGAGAAGCATCGGGAAGGTTAGATGCACCAGCAGCAACACCAAAAGGACGACCTCCAGGCAAACAGTACCTGTTAGCAAAAATATCATCTATAATACCATCCATGGGGATCATCCCACCAGTTGGGAACCGGACACCAGCCTTCCTGCACAAACCCATTATTAGACCAGGAAAAATCAACCTACATCTCACTCCATCTCCATGAAGAGTCCCATTCAGGGCGACTCTTTTCAGCTCATTCGCCACAATCCTGGACACATCAATGTTATCACCATTCAGAATACCCTGAACCAAACCTGCCGTATCAATGGTGAGGGAAGAAGTGTGACTCCGTGGCCTAATGTTGTAAAGGACCACCGAAGTCACCAACTGAGCCTCCTCCGTCAACTGACTACGAGTAAAAGTCTTTGGCAGCCCAGCTCTAGTCAGAGTATAGGTGAAACCAGTCCTGCAAATCCTGTCCCTAATGCTGTCTACATCCCAATTTCCTCTATTCAACCTGGGATGGTACTGACACTCTTCTACCAAAGCAAGAGGGTTATCCAGAAAATCAAAAATTGCCTCTTTGCTAAAATCAATGGCCTTACCTCTCACCCATGTTTTAAACGGGTAAGCTTCAGTACCTGACCAACTGCTCGGAGGCAAGGCATTTGCATAAAACTCTCTGACAATCTCCACCTGATAGAATTGTGGTGGAGTGAACAACTTGTCCCAGCATGTTTCAGACAAAGCAGTCCACGCCCTTTGGAAGAGGCCGTGGTCAATAGGAATCACCGTGCGTTCACTCCACACAACGCGGCTTTCAAGCTCATGGTACCTCGCCTCTTGCTCCGGACCTAGAAACTTCGTCCGATCAAACCTGCCAGCTTGTGAGGAAGATCCCTCACCAGAACCAGTCTTCTTCCTTTTCAAAAAAGGTGCCATTCCTGCACAATTGTAATTCAAACAAAACACGCACAATTGAAACAAAGTTAGCATAACCTCTCAACTAAAAACCCACATCAGTCCACATTCATCATCAATCACAAAACAGGCCTAAACAAATACTCAGAATGCATAAAAAAATTTCAAAGTTGAACCCAGGGCGCGACGCGCGCTGGACAGGGCGCGACGCGCGCTCTGCGAAACCCAGAAAAATCCTTCATTTTTCTGCAAAACAGAAGAGGAGAACCAACTTCTCCTCACTTCTAAGGGTTCCAGCAAGCAATATTTACAGTCAAAGCGTGGTTTCTACCCTAATTTTTCAAAATTATTCAAAATATTCCTAAATCTAAAAACCTAATAACTAAAACTAATTTAATGGAAATAGAGAAGAAGATAGAACATACCTTGATGATTGATGATGGTAGAGAGACAAAAATAGTGAGGAAATGCAACAATCTAAATGAACAAGTGTGTGTTGTGTTTTTTCTTTTCTTGGAACAAAGAGGAGAAAGGGTGGAATGGAGGCAAAGACCTCCCAAAACCCTAACTAAACCTTCTGCAAATGAAACCGGGTCGGGCCCAGCATGGGTGGGCCCAAACAAAATTATTATTTTGTTTTCAAAAATATGTACAGCGCGTGACGCGCGCAGAACCGGCGCGACGCGCCCTCATCTCTGCCTGGAAGGGGTCCTTGAGTACACATAGCGCGCGACGCGCGCTAATGGGTGCGACGCGCGCTACACCAGAAACAGCAGAAAAACTGCATTGTTTCAGCACGCCCAAAAATACCGGTAGATCGTTTCTGGCTCGACGACAACTCAAAAATCCCACCTGCAAAAATAACACAAATACAAGTGAATATATACAACTTGGGGTGCCTCCCAAGAGCGCTTTGTTTAACGTCGGTCAGCTCGACGGTCAAAGGCAATCAAGGATCGCCAAACGATAAAACGCAAGTTTCACGATTAAAATCGCTTCCCCGATACACCTTCAACCTCTGACCATTTACTACCCACTCTTGGTTTGATTTTTGGTCCTCTATCACAATAGCCCCTTGGCTTCTCACTTCTTTTACCAAAAACGGTCCGGACCATTTAGACTTCAACTTTCCCGGGAAAAGTCTTAACCGGGAATTGAAGAGTAAAACTAATTGCCCTACCTTAAAGTCCTTCATTCTAACCTTACTATCATGATAGAATTTGGTCTTTTCTTTGTAAATTGAATTAGACTTATAGGCATGCAATCTCATCTCTTCCAACTCATTAAGTTGAATTTTTCTTCTCTCTCCACACAACTTGTGGTCAAAATTCAAAAGCTTTAAGGCCCAATATGCCTTATGCTCTAGTTCTACGGGAAGGTGGCAACTTTTACCATACACCATTTGGAATGGTGTAAGACCGATCGGTGCTTTGAAAGCGGTCCGATACGCCCACAAGGTTTCATCTAACTTCATTGACCAATCCTTCCTAGAACTAGACACAGTTTTCTCAAGAATTCTCTTAATCTCACGATTGGTCCTCTCAACTTGCCCATTAGTTTGTGGATGATATGGAGTAGCTACCTTGTGCTTTACTCCATATTGCTCCAACACTTTTTCAAGCGGAGCATTACAAAAATGAGATCCACCATCACTAATTAATACTCTTGGCGAGCCAAACCGCGAAAATATATTTTTCTTCAAAAACTTTATCACGGTCTTACCATCTGCTTTGGGTGAAGCAATCGCTTCCACCCACTTAGACACGTAATCCACAGCTACCAAGATGTATTCATTTGACATTGAGGAAGGAAATGGTCCAACAAAATCAATGCCCCAGCAATCGAATACCTCAACTTCTACAATACTTTGGAGGGGCATTTCCTCTCTTTTCCCTATTCCACCAGTTCTTTGACAACTGTCGCATGAGGCAACATGGTGGTAAGCATCTTTGAACAAAGTAGGCCACCAAAATCCCGATTGAAGGACTTTTGTGGCCGTACGCAAACCATTAAAATGACCACCATAAGGCGAATTGTGGCAATGCCACAAAATGCTTTTCGCCTCCTCATCCGCGACACATCTTCTCAGAAGATTGTCACTACTCAACTTAAATAAGTGAGGATCATCCCAAACATAGAAATTAGCATCGTTCAAAAACTTTTTTCTTTGATTCCAAGTTAGATCCTCCGGTATCCAGCCAGATGCTTTGTGATTAGCCATATCTGCGAACCAGGGTCTAACTTCTTGTACCATGTACAGTTTTTCATCGGGGAATTCTTCCCTCACTTCTTTTTCATTGTTTGTCACCTCGGTATTCACTAACCGAGACAAATGATCCGCAATCAAATTTTCTGTACCTTTCTTATCTTTCACTTCAAGATCAAACTCTTGAAGCAAAAGAATCCACCGAATAAGCCTCTGTTTTGAATCAGGCTTGGTGAGAAGATATTTGATTGCGGCATGATCAGTATAACACACCACTTTAGAACCAATGAGGTAAGAGCGAAACTTTTCCAATGCAAATACAATTGCGAGCAATTCTTTTTCGGTAGTGGCATAGTTAACCTGTGCCTCATTTAAAACTTTGCTCGCATAATGTATAGCATGGAATTGTTTGTTCTTCCTTTGGCCTAAGACCGCACCAACCGCATA
The DNA here is from genome assembly GCF_029867415.1 of Vicia villosa. Classification (NCBI taxonomy): domain Eukaryota; kingdom Viridiplantae; phylum Streptophyta; class Magnoliopsida; order Fabales; family Fabaceae; genus Vicia; species Vicia villosa. The sequence continues at coordinate 162,109,155 of NC_081184.1, forward strand.
GTCACTCGCATCGCACATGAGTTCAAACTCAAGCGACCAATTAGGAGCGACAATTATGGGTGTGGTGGTCAAATTTGCTTTAAGTTCTAGGAAAGCTTTTAGACATGATTCATCAAAATTAAATTCCATACCTTTGTTGAGCAAATTACTCAAAGGCTTTGCGACCTTGGAGAAATCCTTGATGAATCTTCTATAGAACCCAGCATGTCCCAAGAAGCTCCTTATGCCTTTCACATTCACCGGAGGGGGAAGCTTTTCAATAACTTCAATTTTTGCCGGATCGACCTCAAGCCCCTTTGAAGAAACCTTGTGGCCAAGAACAATCCCATCCGTCACCATGAAAGTGCATTTCTCCCAGTTGAGAACCAAATTTGTCTCAATGCATCTCTCCATCACCACATCAAGGTTCTTCAAGCACAAGTCAAATGATGACCCGTACACAGAAAAATCATCCATGAACACCTCAATGCTTTTTTCGATCAAATCTGAGAAAATAGCTTGCATGCACCTTTGAAATGTTGCAGGAGCATTACATAGTCCAAATGGCATTCTTCGGTATGCAAAAACGCCAAAAGGACATGTAAAAGCAGTTTTCTCGTGGTCCGCCGGATTCACTGATATTTGATTGTATCCCGAATAACCATCCAAGAAACAATAGAAATTTCTTCCGGCTAACCTCTCTAACATTTGATCCATAAAAGGTAATGGAAAGTGATCTTTTCTTGTTGCTTGGTTCAACCTCCTATAATCAATACACATTCGCCACCCGGTCACCGCTCTCGAAGGAATCAACTCGTTCTTCTCATTTCTCACAACTGTCAATCCACCCTTCTTAGGAACCACGTGCACCGGGCTCACCCATTCACTATCGGAGATGGGATAAATCATCCCCGCCTCTAATAACTTCACAACCTCTTTTCTAACAACTTCTTTCATGGTTGGATTCAATCGCCTTTGAGGTTGTGCCACGGGCCGAAAATCATCTTCTAACATAATCTTATGCATACAATAGGCCGGACTAATACCCTTCAAGTCGGATAAAACCCATCCTATTGCTTCTTGATTCTTTGTCAACACTTCCTTCAATCGATGCTCTTCCTTGTTAGACAAACCACTATTAATGATAACCGGCTTAGTAGAATTGTCACCGAGAAACACGTATTTCAAGTGAGATGGTAACACATTCAACTCCACCTTTTGCTCTTCAACTTTATGTTCATCCTTCAACTCTTCAATTTGAGTTTCAAATGGATTCATCTCCTCACAAGCCTCTAAATTTCTCAAGCAATCTTCAATTTCCTTCTCTTGATCTTTGGTGAGAACTTCGAGAGCTTCCATTAAAGTCTTCTCAAGAGGATTTGACAAGTGCATTTGATTCTCCACTTTCATAATAGCCCTTTCGGTAGCATCGATTCTAAAACAATCATCCTCATCATTAGGATGCTTGATGGCTTCAAAGAGATCAAGACATAATTCTTCATCTTGGTACCTTAATTTCATTAAGCCATCATCAATATCTATCATCATTCGGGCCGTCTTCATAAAAGGCCTTCCTAAGATCAATGGAATCTCAGGATCTTCTTCCATGTCTATGACAATAAAATCAACAGGATACCAAAATTTGTCAACCTTGACAAGCAAGTCTTCCGCAACTCCATGAGGATGAGCTGTGGATTTATCTGCTAATGATAACGTCATTCTTGTCGGCTTCAAATCGTTGATTCCTAATCTTCTCACCATAGACAATGGGATCAAATTAATGCTAGAACCGGTATCGACCAAACCTTTGCCTATGTGAACATTTCCAATAGACACCGGTAAGGTTACCCGCCCAGGATCATTCGATTTTATCGGAGTAGTGCGTTGAATTAACGCATTACAACAAGAGCTCACCGTTACTACCTCCTGATCCAAGAATCTTCTCTTCTTAGTGATGATGTCTTTGATGAATTTTGCATACATCGGCATTTGCTCTAATGCTTCGGAAAAAGGAACATTAATTTGCAACTTGCTAAAAATATCCAAGAACCGAGCATAGTGCTTTGCATCTTCTTTCTTTGACGGACCGGGAGGGTAAGGTAATTTCTTCACTTGTATAGAATCATCCACCTTCTTCTTTCCCTTTTCACTCACACTCAATTTTTTTCTCTCTTTTTCTACTACTTTCTCAAGAGTTTCTTTTTCCACTAATTCTTTCTCTTTCTCATTTTCAACTAAATCACCCTCAACATTTTTTTCTACTTCAATCACCCTATCTTTTTCACTCTCAACAATTTCCTCCTCAACTATTTCTCCTACACCCATATCAATATTTCTACCGCTACGAGTTAGAATTGACTTACAATGCTCACGAGGATTTTCTTGTGTAGTAGCCGGAAAAGGACCTTTGTTTTGATCGGCAAGTTGCTTTGACAATTGCCCGACTTGAGTTTCAAGGTTCTTAATTGCGGCATCCGTACTCTTTTGGCTTGCAATTTGCAATTGCATGAATTGGCTAAGAGTGTCCTCGATAGAAAGCTTTGTTTGTTGAGGTTGTTGATTGTAACCGCCTTGGTAAGGATTTTGACGATTCGATGGGCCCGCTTCCGGCCTCCATCCTTGTTGATAACCTTGATTACCTCTTTGTTGGTAACCTTGGTTATTGTTGTAAGGTTGTTGTTGTTGTCTTCCACCATATCCTTGATTAGGATTAGACACATAATTCACCTCTTCACCCGGTGGAGGACAAAAACCTGTTTGATGGTCACCCCTACACAATTCACAACACATCACATGTTGATTTTTAGAAGGGCTCCCATTTATCTCTTTGATTTGTTGAGGGAGTTTTGACATTTGTTGAGTGAGCAATTCTACTTGTTGTGTCAATAACTTGTTTTGAGCAAGTATTGCATCACTAGTATTCAATTCAAGAACTCCCGGTTTTCTTTGCAATGCACTACGGTTGTGTTGCCCTTGATGATCATTCAAAGCCATTCTATCAATGATAGCAATCGCTTCTGCAGCAGTTTTTGACATCAACGAACCACCCGCGGTAGCATCTAAAAGAGTTTTTGGTTGAGGTTGGAGTCCATTTCTAAAGATATGGATTTGAGACAACTCATCAAACCCATGACCTTTGCACTTTCTAACCATGGACTTGAACCTCTCCCATGCTTCATTGAGAGATTCATTCGACCCTTGAGAGAACACCGCAATAGAAGTTTTCGCTTCCATGAACCTATTGTGAGGAAAGAACCGATCCAAGAACTTCTCTTCTAACTCGTTCCAATTTGTCATGACATTATTAGGTTGATCAAGGTACCATTCCTTAGCTTTTCCAATTAAGGAATGAGGAAAAAGTCTCCTGAACACCTGTTCTTCTTGGTCTTCCGGAGCACCAATTGTTCCGGCGATCTCGTAGAACTTTGTTAGATGAGTAAATGGATCCTCGTGATCTGCCCCTGTGAAAGGATTCTGATAAAGTAATTGAAGTAACCCCGTTTTCATCTCGGAGTTTCTTCCATTGGCTTGATCACGAGCAAATTGTGCATTGAGTCGAGGGCTATTAACACAAGGCCCTCGAGCTGGAACATTAGGAATCTCTCCTGCCATTTCTCCCTCAACTAAGTTTTCAACCGGAGTTGAAGAAGAAGATGCCTCTTGTTGTTGTCTTCTTTCCCTAGCTAGTTGTCTCCTCCTACGAGTTTTGCTATTCTCTCTACGAGCAGTCCTCTCAATCTCAGGATCAAAAAGGAGTTGATCTGCAGGTACACGTCCTCGCATAAACTGTAATCTGAAAAACTAACCAAGCAAATTAACAAACACAAGGAAAATAAATTTAGAAACAAGATATTAATTATAAGACTCAATACAAAACATACTATTGCAATGCTTGCAATATCTAAACAACAGTCCCCGGCAACGGCGCCATTTTGTTGAAAGAGTATTGTGGTGTACTTTTCGTTATTATCGTATCCACAGGGATTATTGCGATATCACCGCCGTTCTATAGCCTATTTTGTCTTGAGTTAATGTTACTTTAAATTTGGGTTTGCAAAAGGTCATTCAATTCTTTTAGTAGCAAAGAGTAAATTAATGAAAGTTCTAAGTTAAAGAAAATGTATCAAGATTCGATTTCATCGACCTAAATTTGTATGTCTTCTTATAAATATACGTATATGAACATGGTAACGATCAACATAATTACGTATCGACGCCTATATCGTCCGTGTCCGCAACGATATAGTTAGATTTACCGTATTGTTTAACCGACGATTTCTCCACCGTTTAAACAATACAAATAACGTTTTAAAACCGATACTAAGTAAACATCAAACGCTAAATCCATGTCTGCAATTTATAGCTTGATAGATGATAAAGTTAGATCTAGATACAAATATTGATGTCTCAAACACTTATACCAAAGAAAAGGCTTTAATAAACAAACTAAACCATCTATATTGATCATCACTTGTTCATACACATATATTCACAAGAAAAACCTACAAAAGGCTAGGAAGATTACATCTTATCTTGATACAAAAGAGATTTAGCTATCCATGAAAATGGTAGCTTGCTCAAGAAGTAAAGGATGAAGATCAACAAGCATCAAAGGCGATTAATCGACGATCAAAGCTTCCAATCTTCGATTCTTTGTTTGCTACAGTGCACAAGTGTTCTTTTGCTCTCAAAATCAGCCAACTAACCTAAAATATCAGAAAACTCCTTTATATAGTATTTCTGAAATCTGTCAAGGGCGCGTCGCGCCCTCCAGCGCGCTTCGCGCCAATACACTTAAAATTATAAACCGCCCATGCGCGTGACGCGCGCAACTCTCTGTCTGGAAGCTCCAAAATATCTTGCCCAGAGCGCGACGCGCGCACATCCCAGCGCGACGCGCGCATACTTCTGCCAGGCACTCTCTTGCAAAGCTCAAAACAAGCTCCAAACTTCCCCAAAATTGGCTAAAACCTACAAAATCATAACTAAAACACATATTAACATAAAATGAAAGCTTAATATTATAAACCATAAATAATTATCTAAAACTTCAGGGAATTGTACGAATATCCGATAAAAACGGTCGAAAGGTGCCATTAATTAAACTAAATATAAACACAATTTGGCACCTAACAACCGGTCGGAAATCGCCTCCGCCGGTGGCGCCGCCCCAAAACACCCTAAATCACCCAATTTCCGGTTGAACTTCAACCGCGAAATTCATAGATCCAAACTTCCCCACCCAGAAAACCCAGAACATCAACATATGTGCAAATCATGCATGAACCCTAACCCTAAGTCAACAAATCCAAAAACCCTAACCCCCAATATTTCCAGATTCACGAAATAAACATGCAATCGGTTCAAACATCTAAGCTAAGTCGATGAAGGTTACCTTTGTTCTTGAGTTCAGGATCGTGTAAGCTCCCCTCGTTCTAATCTCTCTCCTTCTTCTCGTGCGCAGGTACAATCGGAGGTGAAGATCCAAACGTCAACCGGTTTCGCTTGCGGCGGCGCAAAGGTTTTCTGGAAAAGATTTTCGATCCTCTCTAATTTCTTTTCTTTTAGTTTATATAGCCTAGGGTTTAGATTTGGTTTAGGAAATTAGAGATTAGATTCAATTAGTTTTGATTTGATTCGTTGTAAAATTGTTTGTAATATGATTCCGAATCAATGAAATTATTACGTTTAATTTTGTTAAGATTTGATTTAGTTTTGATTGAGATTTGATTCGTATGTGTTATAATTCTGCGTTTTGATTCTGATTTGGGCCTGGGTGATTCAGAATTGATTTAGGGTTTCGTTGTTGAAGGAGCGGCGGCCGTGGCTTAGGGATGATTAGGGTTTCGTTTGGGGAAGGAAGGAGATGAACAGGACTCGGGTCCTCCTGACCCGGTCCATTAACCCGCGTGCCTGACCCAATTACCCAGCCCAATAACCATGTTTTTTTTTTTGTTCAGACTCACTTAACAAAACAAAACAAAAACAACTTAACATACTTTATTTAATTAATCAACTAAGTGATAATAAACAAAAAATACATTTAATTAATTAATTACATAATAATTATTAACGATTTTTTTTTTATGATTTTTTTTTAAAAAAGCAAGTAATTAATTTGTAATGAGAAAAATGGACCTATTGGGCTCAAAAAATGTCCTAAACACACCCCTTTATTTCCTTGTGAGGTACAAAAAGAAAAAGAAGCCCAATTGAATCTAGAGAATTCGCCTTTCACACTATTTTTATTTTAAGTCAATTTATACAGGAGTTTTATAGGAGAGCGAGTTTGATAATAGATATATCCAACCCTATGGCTCCTAAGTTTTAACTCCATTAATAAATAATAAAAAAAAGGAATTAAATCGGGTAAATTTTGGGGTATGACAGCTGCCCCTATTTAATTATCTTGGATTGAACAGCGTGAGAATACGCAGGTCTCACGCTTTTCGAATCGAAGAGTTATTAAATAATGGAGGACCCCTAAATTTACTTTGTGTTTGAGTGTGAGCGAGATGATCATCCTGCTAAAGCCTGAGTCTTACATAGCGAGGACCTTTGTTGGTCGTGTAATCGGCTTGCTATGGCCAGCAAGCCTCCGTAGTTTGTGGATCCCTCACTTACCATAGTGCTGGTAAGCTATTCGCATTTTGTGAACCTCTTACTTACCATAGTGCTGGTAAGTTACTCGCAGTTTGTGAACCTCTCACTTACCATAGTGCTGGTAAGCTACCGTAGTTTGTGGACTTCTCACTTACCATAGTTCTGGCAAGTTACATCGCAGTTTGTATCTCTCACTCACCATAGTTCTGGCAAGTTACATCGCAGTTTGTATCTCTCACTCACCATAGTTCTGGCAAGTTACATCGCAGCTTGTATCTCTCACTCACCATAGTTCTGGCAAGTTACATCGCAGCTTGTATCTCTCACTCACCATAGTTCTGGCAAGTTACATCGCAGTTTGTATCTCTCACTCACCATAGTTCTGGCAAGTTACATCGCAGTTTGTATCTCTCACTCACCATAGTTCTGGCAAGTTACATCGCAGTTCGTATCTCTCACTCACCATAGTTCTGGCAAGTTACATCGCAGTTTGTATCTCTCACTCACCATAGTTCTGGCAAGCTACATCGCAGTTTGTATCTCTCACTTACCATAGTTCTGGCAAGTTACATCGCAGTTTGGACCCCAATAGGATTGCTTGCTATAATTCTAGCAAATTCACCTGTTTCACCAGGGTTATCTGCGAGTGTTATCGCAGAATTTACCTGTACCACCAATAGGGTTATTCGCGAGTGTTGTCGCGAAATTTACCTATGTTATCAGGGTTATCTGCGAGTGTTATCGCAGAATTTACCTGTACCACCAATAGGGTTATTCGCGAGTGTTGTCGCGAAATTTACCTATGTTATCAGGGTTATCTGCGAGTGTTATCGCAGAATTTACCTGTACCACCAATAGGGTTATTCGCGAGTGTTGTCGCGAAATTTACCTATGTTATCAGGGTTATCTGCGAGTGTTATCGCAGAATTTACCTGTACCACCAATAGGGTTATTCGCGAGTGTTGTCGCGAAATTTACCTATGTAGAATTTTGTTTTGTAAATGCGTATGCATCATGCTTATGCGTTATGCACATGCCCCTGTTGTTTGTATAATGCGCATGTGTGAATGCTTACACATGTATATGTTGTATGTATACTGATGAAACGGTCAGACGAGGACTGACTACCAGACGGGAACTGGACTTTGTAATGGTTTGGATTGCCAATAAAAATTGGGCTTTTGTGATATGTATATGCTAATGCTAATGCGTATGCATGTATGCTAATGCTGATGCAATCTCATGGTTTTATCTCCTCAAACCCTTTGAACTTGTTTATTCCATGCTTGCACTTATACCCTGACTATGCTTATGCTGGCTTTGTAATGTTTATGTATGCTTATGCATATGCGTATGCTTGGTTGACGTAATGAGTGGAACAAAGTAATGTCTTCTGTAAGATTACCCGAAAAAGGTCTTTTGAATGGATGTGAATGTTTGTCTTGAAGAAGACCACATAAAGAGTTACGGTGTAATGTATCAACCAATGTATGTAATGCGTGATTTGTATGTATTTGTGTGATGCTCCAACGGTAGGTTATTAATAACCAAAGCGTATATAGTTCGCTGGAGTTGCAGGTCTGTTTGCTAGGATGGGGTGTGATGCTAGCGCGATTTCCCAATACCTGTCTTGTTTGAGCTCGGAAGATCGTAGTTAGGAGAAAGAATTTGTTCGATGTTGTAAAGTGCGAGAACGCCTTTTTTCCTTTTGTTGTGTGTCTTGCGGATTTGATATCCATTGCCCCAGTATTTTCATGGAGAAAGATGCTTATGAAGGAAGTGCCCTAGGGAATAGCCTTGTCATATGCTTCGATGTTTAGATTGAAGGGTGTGCCCCTGATCTCCAGGTCATGGAAGGTTATCCATAGTGTTCTATCCTCTGAATTTGAATTCTTCCCATGTCTGACATGCCCCTGTTTGAGATTGCTTTGAGATGTGCCCCAAGTCGATTGAACCTTAGGAAGACTGCCTCTAGTTAATAGGATGTTCGATTGTATGCCCCTGTGCTCCTTGAAAAATTTTTTTGCCCCTGTTTAGGAGAACCCCCTAGATGTGGTTCCCCCGACTCCAGGGTCTTTATTAGAAATGATCACCTTTGATTAACCCATTTCGAGATTTCCTCGATGCTAAGTGTATACTCGTAGATGGTGTTGTACTTTTTGAGAAGTAGCTCCAATGGAATGCGTATGCAAGTTTTGAAATCGAAGTCCGTTATAAATTAGGACTGGATGGTTTTGAAAAGAGTGCTTGAAGAAGCATAGTGATTAGAAGTAGTTTTAACAAACATATGAGTCAGTATAACAAATTCCTGCTTAATATGCTTTCATGGTTAACCTTGCCTCAATTAGGACTTTTAAATGTTGTAACTTGGCCTGGTTCATGTTTTAAGAAACAATGGATATAAGGCTCAAAATTTATTTAACCCACCCCTTTCTCCTTGATGTTCTCCTGATCCTAAAAATTCGCCTAATCCAATGAATGCGCTTTGTTTACAAGAGAATCGTTTCAGTTTCGATGTTGAGCAGAAGCCTTAGTAGAGATCCAAACTTTGATGACATATGTTGTAAAGATCCAAGCATTGATGTGAAGCTTTGATGGTTTAGCAGTCACAAGATTATCCTTTGTATTTCGCCTTTGTTTTTTATCCCTTACTTTTGCATGAGCTAATTCTTTTGAATTTGACCCATCGGGATGCCCCAATTTTGCCTAAGTCTTTTTGTTTCCTTTTATGGAATTTTCATTTTGACTTAGCGGGCGTTTTTTATTCTTGAATGCTCCTTTTGAGATTGATTCTTGGATATTGCATGTTGTGACTGCTATGTTGATTTTGATCTGTAAGCTTCGCCTTTGATATTTCCTCGATCTTGAATGATGTAATGAGGAAGAAGGTGTTGTAAATGTTACCTCCATTACTTCCTCAATCTTTGATGAATGCGAGGAAGAAAATATGCTTGAACCTTTGCTTTGCTTGATCCTTTGCTTGGATTGAGTGATTCTCTTGACAACCAAAATGCACCATTGAATTAATTGAAATCTACCCTGCCCCTGGTTGAAATCAAGGTTTATTTAAAAAGTAGAAGAAAACTCCAACTTCTGGCTCGAGGGGGTGACGAGGGATTAACATCCTTATATCTCCACTGTTTGGGAATGGAAACAATGCCTGTACATCCTCGGCTTGGTCTCACCTTGAAAGCATATGTTGAACTGGACTTAGTTATTTGTATTCGTCATTCTCCCTCGAATTTGTTAATACTCTTAGATTTGAAATTGAGAATAGAATAGAAGCGTGTGAGTGGAAAGTCGTAGTAGTGAGCGAATGAAGCGAATGAATTGATTTCAAAACATGCATGAATATTTTATTGAATTACTACTCGAAAGGTACAACGTTTTATATCAAATAGCATTTTGTGATCGTAGGGAATACAACTTGAAATGATAAACCTATTGATCCTAGGGGCAATCTCCTTTGTGGATCCATTGATCTTGTTTTACTCCTTAGTTGATGAACTTGTAGAAGTGAAGGGTAACCTCGAGTTTTCCTTGGACACGTCAAACCTGTCAGGAATAAACTGTTAGCATGGGTCTTCGTCGTTTCGGAACTTCATGAGTTTCCTTAGACTGAACCTCTTTTGCTTTTTCTCAGGATAGTATCACACCATTTGCAACCTTCAGCGTTTGTAAATTAATGAAGAAAATCTATGACCCTTTCTCCCTTGGCGTGGAGTTAACACAGGTTGCCTTCCCTTCATAGTAGTCATGCATCTTTGTTCAGGATTTTGCCCCAGTTGGACTAATCCTTGCCCCCAGGTTATCGTAGAGCGTCCGTGTAAGTTTGTTATGTTCGTAGATGAACCCCCTATGATTAGATACATCTTGAGTGTGTCTATGAGGGAACTCTTTGTTGAACTAATCCTTGCTCGATGACAACCTTCATCGTATTCATAATCCTGTTATGACAAGGCATGGACATGCGGCTGACATGGCGAAAGGCATCTTTTTTTCTTTAGCAAGACTAAGATCTTTTATACTCCTTGCTCCGTAGTCTACGATCCTTTGATTTTTTGGGAGTTTCGGGAACCCGGCTAGCATGGTTGGTATGGATGCGGGCGAAGGTAGAAATGCAAATGTGAATGTATGAATGCATGAAAATGCAAATGCACGCGCAAGCGAGAGACTCCTTATATTATAACTCCGTGTATGCAATGCAGACGTGTAACATATGATCCTAGGGATAGCCTTAGAGGCGACATTAGACCCTCTTAGAATCTTTACAGGGTAAATGTTATGACACGCCAATGGAAATCCTTTGGATTCGAGAGTATGCAGAAGATAGCGGCTAGTGACCGTTCAAGACAGTCACTAAATCTCATGGCCATCGAGAAGCCAATTGACGTGTGCCAATGAATTTGTCCCTCGTGGGAAGGTTCTCTTTGCGGAACACAACCTATCTAAGGACGATATGGACGAAGAGAAATCCCTACAAGCTAGGGATGTGATGTGTAAATAGAGATCCCAAACTCTACAAGTTAGAGGGTGCGCGGGAATAAGCATGGAGTGACCGTTCAGGACAGTCACTAGATTTCATAGCCATCGAGAGGCCAATCGAACGCATGCTAATGAAGTTGTCCTTCGGGGAAGGACGCGTCGTTGTGAAAACACACGGGTGTGAAAGAAAATCCCCATAGGCTAGGGAGTGCGTAGAAGCAAGCACAGAGTGTCCGTTCGAGACAGTCACTATATCTTATGGCCATCGAGAGGCCAATCGACATGCGTTAATAGAAATGTCCTTCGTGTGAAGGACACGTAGTTACAGAAATTCAAGAATATAAAAGTAAAATCCCTACAAGCTAGGGAATGCATAGGCGGTGACATCCTTCGTGGGAAGGACGTGGTCTTTAGAAATTAGAGTCCCTACAGGCTAGGGAGTGCATAGATGATGACGTCCTTCGTGGGAAAGACGTTGTCTTAGAAGTTAGAATCCCTACAGGCTAGGGAACACGTAGGGATACCTGCAAAATTGAAACGTATAGACATTCGAAGTATATAAATTGCAAACAAATAAGAAGCATATAAACACAAAAGTCCTAGGTTCATAGGTCCGACGTAGCGGCTCTTGGGAGCCAACCTTTTAATAGAGGGTGTTCTAGAAGGTCTCATGGGGTCGTTCATAGCCGCCGAGACTTTTTTGTCTCTTTGGATTTTAGAATAACTCATTTATCCATGAGGTTCGAGTTTTAGGGGTAGGTTCCCAGAGAGATCAGCCAAGTATCCAGTCCTGCCCTCAACAAAGTCAAGCCTCGTTTTGGACATTTCCGAATACTCAACCCACTCCGAGTGGAATTATCAATGAGACTCGTAGGAGATTCATACTCCCCTATTGGTCTCAAAGTTAACTCCCACACTTAGGGTTTAACACAACATAAAAAAAACACCAGCAAATATAATAGGAATAAATATTCACTTAAATAAATATTTAATTAAATTGCAGTACTGAAATTGAAGAGGAAAATAAATAAATAAATAAAATTTAAATATTTTAAACTAACCTTGAACTCCAGCCGCTTGCGATTTAAAAAAACACAATACGCAGCTAATATTTAAATCAACATATACTTTTTTTTTAAATAAACAGGTATTTATTTAATTGATGTAAAAGATGAAATTATAAATAAATAAATAAATAAAGTAAAAACTTTAAATATTTAAATATAAATAAAACCTAATTTTGGCAAATTAGCCAAACCCTAAAAGAAGTCTGCCAAAAACCTAAACCCTGCCAAAACCTATAGGAGCATAATAATTCACCATTATAGTTTTCCCCAGCAGAGTCGCCAGCTGTAGCAACCTGCCTAAAAATTATAACTTAGAGAGTCGCCACCTATTCTACCAAGGCGAATAGGAAACCTTACGCAGTTGAGAGATCGGGTAAGATACTATATTCAGGTCGAGGGAAGGTGTTAGGCACCCTCAACCCTTTCCTAAAGGCTAACATTCAAAGATAGAGGTTTATGGCTAATTGTTAAGGTTTTACAGCTAAAGGCTTGGATAGGGGGAAAATTGAGATTTTAGGGAAGGGGACTCGCCTTGTTGCCAAGTGCCTACGTACCTCCTTAGGGAGGATCAGAGTCTACGTAGTTCGGGCACAAGGTTGTACGCCTTATGGTTGAATTTGTGATTTGAAATTGTTTTTAGAGGCTTTTTGAATAGCCTATCGTAGTTGAATTTGATTTGAAGGGTGAAAGTGTTTTGAGGTTGGCGTACAACCTTGATTTAATTTGTTACTGTTAGATGCTGTGATCGATAGATTCAATCAGTATAGCTAACAGGTTTATTGGCATTGCTGGTTACTCAGATCGATAGATTCAATCATCGCGGGCAGCAAATTAATTGTATTTTTATTTAAGTACTTTTATCTCTCGTCTAAAACGACTGATAGCTTCAATCGGGTCGAGGAGAGAATTATTGAAGTCAAGTAAATTGCAAACTAATCAGAACAGTTTTATTTCTCGTCTAATACGACCAATATATTTAGTCGGTTTGAGGAGAAATTAAGCTAAGTTGTAAAATGTATATAATCGAACATTTTTTAGAAGTTTATTTAAATTAATTAACATTAGCATAATTTATAAAGATTAATGAATTATTAGAATAAGAAATTTACAAACCTTAATTAATCAATTAACTAATATTATTAAACAAATCAAAATTAGTTAATTAAGTTTTTATATTTTTTATTGTTTTATTTACAAAGGGGGGGGTGCGTTTTATTATGGGTTAGTAATTTTAGGAGGTTTGGATGGCCATTGGGCTGAACCCATTAGGTTTTGGTCCATGTGAGTTAGATGTTACGCAGGTGTATGGGTTATGGTGCTCCCTCAGGTTTGTGGCTGTTAGATCTAGGGTTAGCATCATCTGACGGCTTGCATGTTGTTACAATAGGGTGCACGGTAAGAGATTGCGCGTTGAATCACGTTCAACAGCGCTGACAGGTGGCCATGATGAGGCCACGTATCCGTCCTCCATCGCGACAGAGGTGATATTATCACCTGGCAATTCCCTTCCCTCTTCTCATTTTTCTCTTTTCTTTCTCTCTCTAGTTTCTCTCTCTCATCTGTTCTCTCTCCCTCTCCCTCGTATAATTCTCAAAAAAATAACCCCAACCACCGGTCGGAAATCGCCTCCGCCGGTGGCGCCGCCCCAAAACACCCTAAATCACCCAATTTCCGGTTGAACTTCAACCGCGAAATTCATAGATCCAAACTTCCCCACCCAGAAAACCCAGAACATCAACATATGTGCAAATCATGCATGAACCCTAACCCTAAGTCAACAAATCCAAAAACCCTAACCCCCAATATTTCCAGATTCACGAAATAAACATGCAATCGGTTCAAACATCTAAGCTAAGTCGATGAAGGTTACCTTTGTTCTTGAGTTCAGGATCGTGTAAGCTCCCCTCGTTCTAATCTCTCTCCTTCTTCTCGTGTGCAGGTACAATCGGAGGTGAAGATCCAAACGTCAACCGGTTTCGCTTGCGGCGGCGCAAAGGTTTTCTGGAAAAGATTTTCGATCCTCTCTAATTTCTTTTCTTTTAGTTTATATAGCCTAGGGTTTAGATTTGGTTTAGGAAATTAGAGATTAGATTCAATTAGTTTTGATTTGATTCGTTGTAAAATTGTTTGTAATATGATTCCGAATCAATGAAATTATTACGTTTAATTTTGTTAAGATTTGATTTAGTTTTGATTGAGATTTGATTCGTATGTGTTATAATTCTGCGTTTTGATTCTGATTTGGGCCTGGGTGATTCAGAATTGATTTAGGGTTTCGTTGTTGAAGGAGCGGCGGCCGTGGCTTAGGGATGATTAGGGTTTCGTTTGGGGAAGGAAGGAGATGAACAGGACTCGGGTCCTCCTGACCCGGTCCATTAACCCGCGTGCCTGACCCAATTACCCAGCCCAATAACCATGTTTTTTTTTTGTTCAGACTCACTTAACAAAACAAAACAAAAACAACTTAACATACTTTATTTAATTAATCAACTAAGTGATAATAAACAAAAAATACATTTAATTAATTAATTACATAATAATTATTAACGATTTTTTTTTATGATTTTTTTTTAAAAAAGCAAGTAATTAATTTGTAATGAGAAAAATGGACCTATTGGGCTCAAAAAATGTCCTAAACACACCCCTTTATTTCCTTGTGAGGTACAAAAAGAAAAAGAAGCCCAATTGAATCTAGAGAATTCGCCTTTCACACTATTTTTATTTTAAGTCAATTTATACAGGAGTTTTATAGGAGAGCGAGTTTGATAATAGATATATCCAACCCTATGGCTCCTAATTTTTAACTCCATTAATAAATAATAAAAAAAAGGAATTAAATCGGGTAAATTTTGGGGTATGACAGAAGAGAGAGTTTTGTGTTGTTTGTGATGGTGGTGGTATAATAAGTAGTGTTTGTTATTTTACTGTTCTAAGTTGATGATGTTCTAGTAATGCGCTGCCGTTTTATTATACTCTTAACCAATTGCTATCATTAGATTGAAGATATTTTTAACTTTATTTTGAATAATAATCCTAAGATTATATTAGAAAATACTAGAAATTAATATCTAAAACTTGTTGAACAACCTCGATATTCAGTATAGCATATTTTTGTTACTAGTTGTTTGTGGGTCCAAACATATACTAAGAAGAGAATTATTGGTGGCTGTTAAAACTAATAATATGACTCTGTTTTTAATTTTGGTGTATACTAAGAAGAGAATTATTGGTGGCTGTTAATATTGGTGGCTGCTAATCTACCTTGTGTAACATATTTGACTCTGTTTTTAATTTCTTCCAATTTTAGAGATTAGTATGTAGAAAATGGATAAATCTATTTGAAATAGATAAATCTATTTGTAATATATTCCCTAGATTTAATCTTTCATACTTTGAGAAATATATAAATCTATTTGAAATAGATAAACTTATGTTTGTTTTTAATGTAGAAAATGGATCGAAGTTGGATGTATGATAGAGTTAACTCCGATAGGTATGGTTTGAAAGATGGTTTTGTTAGTGGAGTAGAGGATTTTGTCACTAAATCCATGAATCGATCATAATTTTTAAACGAGGGGGGGATAAGGTGTCCTTGTGTAAAATGCGGTTGCATTCTCTTGAAAACGCCTAATGAGGTCAAACATCACTTGTACAAATATGGTTTTTTGCCCAACTATTATACATGGATTGATCATGGAGAAGCGAATCAAAATGTGGACCTTGATGGTCATATTAGTAGCGGTGGGAATGCTGGTGGAGATAATACAGGTGATGAAGAACAATTTCATGCAATGAATGAAATGGTCTCTGATGTTTTCAGACCATTTGTTAATGCCCCAAATGTGAATGCTGATATGGAAAATGAAACAGTTAGTGAGGGTGAGGTACCAAATGAAAAAGGTCAACGATTTTATGATGAATTGATTTCCGCAAACCAACCGATTTATGAGGGAGCTTCTGAATCCAGACTATCTATTTCAGTTAAGATGTTGGCTGCCATGTCTAATTGGCATGTTCCTCAAAAGGCCATGAATTTTTTCTCCCAAATGCTAATCGATGTTTGTCCAACTAAAGGATGCTTACCTGAAAACTATTACAAAGTGAAGAAGTTGGTGTCTAAGTTAGGATTAGAGGTTGAGAAAATTGATTGTTGTGTGAATGGATGCTTATTATATTTTAAAGAAGATAGCACTTTAACTCAATGTAGAGTTTGTGGAGCTTCTAGGTATGTTCCTCGAAAGTGTGGAATGGGAAATTACAAAGATGTGGCAGTGAAGAGAATGTTCTATTTTCCAATCATTCCTAGGTTACAACGACTTTTTGCTTCAAAGGAATCTGCATCTCAAATGAGATGGCATCGTGAGATCCCTAGTGATCCAAATGTTTTACGTCACCCATCTGATGGAAAAGCATGGAAACACTTCGATGAAGTTTATCCCGATTATGCTAGTGACCCGAGAAATGTAAGATTAGGTTTATGTACGGATGGGTTTACCCCTTACATTCAAGCCTCTAGTACTCCATATTCATGTTGGCCGATAATAGTCACACCCTACAATCTACCTCCCGAAATGTGCATGACCAAACCATACATGTTTTTGACTTGTCTTGTACCGGACCGTACAATCGGAAAGCTAAAATAGATGTCTACTTGCAACCTTTGATTGATGATTTGCAGCGCTTGTGGAGAGATGGCATTTTGACATATGATATCTCTATGCAACAAAATTTTGTAATGAGAGCGCATTTAATGTGGACAATCAATGATTTTCCAGCATATGGTATGTTGTCTGGATGGGGGACACAAGGTAGATTAGCATGCCCTTATTGCATGGACAGTACGGATGCTTTCACCTTAGGATATGGTGGAAAAAGTTGTTGGTTTGATTGTCATCGTAGGTTCTTACCAATGGATCATCCGTTTAGGAAAAGTAAAAAGAGATTTACAAAAAACATGATGAAGAAAAAAAACCCACCATACATGTTTACCGGCCATGATGTCTGGGAAGCAGTTCGTGATTTTCCAAAAGTTACAGATAGTGATTGGGCCACCAAATTTCCAGGGTATGGGAAACAACATAATTGGATCAAAAGAAGTATATTTTGGGATCTTCCATATTGGAAGGACAACTTGTTAAGGCACAACCTTGATGTGATACACATAGAGAAAAATGTATTTGATAATGTGTTTTACACTGTCATGAATGATCCTGCAAAAACATAGGACAATGAGAAGGCAAGATTGGATTTACCTCTTAATTGTTTACGCGGGGATTTAGAGATGGTTACTCTACCTAATGGGAAGATGGCTAAGCCAAAGGCAAAATTTTCTTTGACATCCGAAGAGGCAAAATTAGTATGTAGATGGATTAAGGAACTAAAAATGCCTGATGGTTATGCCTCAAATCTTTCTAGGTGTGCTGATGTCACCAAGGGTAGGATGAAGGGGATGAAAAGCCATGACTGTCATGTATTCATGGAGTGTTTGCTTCCAATTGCTTTTCGTTCCTTACCTCCTGAGATATGGAAGCCACTAACTGAGTTAAGTCGTTTTTTCAAAGACTTGTGTTGTAATACGTTGAAGTTGGAAGACCTTGTCAGGTTGGAACAAAACATTACCATCATCATATGCAAGCTTGAAAGAATTTTTCCTCCAGGTTTCTTTGACTCAATGGAACATCTCCCGATTCACCTACCTAATGAAGCAATTCTTGGTGGTCCTGTACAATATCGTTGGATGTATCCATTTGAAAGGTAAATGATGTTCAATTTCTGTAGATTATGTTAATGAAAAAACATCTTTTAATCTTTTCATGTGTAGATTGATGGGAGACTTCAAGCGTTCGGTGAAAAATAAAGCCAGGGTTGAAGGTTCAATATGCACTGCCTACTTGCACCGTGAAACTACTCATTTTTCTCTCACTATTTCAAGACCTTTAGTTTGTTTCCAAGTACAAGTTTAAGGAATGATCCTCGACCAGATGATGAGAACTCCCAACCAATTACACTTTCAATTTTTAGCAAATGTGGCCGTCCTAGTGGAAAATCTCATGACTATTGGGTGATTGATAAGGAATGGAAGTCTGCTCATGTGCACGTCTTAATCAATTGTGACGAGGTTAAACCGTATCTCGAGTAAGTACATTTTTGTAAAACAATTGTGTTGATGTCAACCATTTTGCATATATATACTCATAGATTTTATGGCCGGTGTCAGATTGTTCATGCAGTATCATTCTATCAATGAGGAAGATGCTTCTGGTCTTATACACGAGCAATTTCCTTCATGGCTAAAGGACTATGTTAGTATTTATCTCATGATTTATATTATGTGGTTGACAATAAACTATAACTAAGGTTAGGTGTATTTTTTAGGTGAATGATGAGAGGAATGGAACAACTAGTCCACACCTGAAGGCATTAGCTCTCTGTCCTAATCCGAAGGCAACATCATGGAACATATACTTTGTTAATGGGTACAAGTTTCACACTCAAGAATGGAGTCATGGTAAAAAGACTACTAATTGTGGGGTACATGTTAAAGGTCTTACAAATGGAGGAGAAAACGATTTTTATGGCATCATCCAACGTATCCTTCAATTGGAATACAACGGCTTTAGCAACAAGATTGCCCTATTTTATTGTGATTGGTTTGATCCAACAAAGAATAGTGGCACAAAAGTTATTACTGAGTACAATATTGTTGATATTAAGATGAATAAGCGATATCGTCAGTATGACCCATTCATTCTTGCACAAGAAGCAAAACAAGTGTATTATGTCCCTTATCCAGAAACGTGTAGAAACATGCGTGGATGGTGTGCAGCAATCACCACAAAACCAAGGGGTTATGTTGAGATAGACAACACCGGGGATGAAATTCCTTATTGTGGTGGTCGTTTTCTTTACCTCCCCGTTTCACTTGGGAGGACGGCACGCTAAACCCTTCACGCGAAATTTGGAAGGAGAATGCGCCCGTGGTGGGATGAATTTTATTTCAGTTCTTCCTACGATATCACACGAACTTTCTTATTTGTCCTACGAGTAGGAAAGGGGAAAAAAGATCTCAACTAAACCCTAGGAGTTTGCTAAGTGTGGGGATTTCACTTAGACTAGAAATTCTGGAGTCCGGGAGGTCGGTTATACATAGGGAAGTGTTTAAACACCCTACATATCTGTAGTACTCTACAGGAACCTTCTCTGTGTCATTGTGTTTGTGTTTATTGCTAATGATTGGGAAAGTTTCTCCTTTGTATTAGGAGAAGGAATTGAATTGATTAAAGAAGACAGACAGACAGACAGACAGACTATTTTTGGTATTTTATTAGCTCGCTGAGATTCCTTGTGAACCTCATGCCTACATATCCCTAGTGGAAGTCAGAGCTTAATGTAGTTCGGGGAACTAACTAGGGAAATTAATTATTTTTGGTGCCTTGTTTGAAGCTCAAGGTTGAAGCTTGGAATTAAATCTCTGTTTACAGTAAAGAGACATGAAATCATCTCTACAGAGAGGTATTAGTACTATTCTACCACAAACATTTAAAGGAGTGACAGAATAACTGAATTCGTTTCATTCAAGAGGGGGACCTTACTTGTGTATGTGCAAGTATACCAGTCAAATGCCTCTTAAATGAAAGAAAGATGCTCATCCAAATTAGGGAAAGTTACCACATGTCTGGGTTTTACTGCCAGCTCATGCCTTTCAAAATCCTAAATGGGAGACTTGATTAAAATTGAAATGAAATGTTTGTTTGTTTGAATGTGGTAGAGTAGTAAAAATATCTCTTTATAGAGATAAGCTATGTCTATCTACTGTATAAAAGATTTGACTTTAGCTGGCTTGTATGAGGCCCAAGCTTGAGGCTTTTTTGATTGATTAATTAATATTATTGACTCTGGGAGATGACTCCACTGGGGATTAATTACAGGGTATTTTAGTGTTCTGTACAAAGCCCAGAATTGAGGCTGACTCTACTTAGGGAGACTCTATTTATATGCCTTGTACAAAGCCCAAGGTTGTGGCTAACTCTAGCTAGGGAAAAACACTATTTTCTGCCTTGTACAAAGCCCAAGGTTGTGGCGGACTCTTAAATGAATTAAGTATTGATGACTATATGGGGAAAGATCCTAAGTGTTAGGAATCTTTGACACATGAAAGATATGGTTTATCTGCCTTGTACAAAGCCCAAGGTTGTGGCTACTGAATGATGAAGAACTCACTGGGGAGACTCTATTATCTGCCTTGTACAATGCCCAAGGTTGAGGCTGACTCTTAACAGGGGAGTTTTATTGTTTGGGTGCCTTGTATGAAGCCCAAGGTTGAGGCTAACTGTTTTTGTTGGTTTTGACTCTACTGAGGAGGTTTTATTTATTAAAAGACTGTTTTTCTTTGGAAGCTAACCCTTTCCAGGGATTTTGATTCAGCTGGTGAATTTGTCTGTTAAAAGACTGACTTTATCATGTTTTTTGGAGGCTGACCCTTTCCAGGGGTTTTGACTCTTTTGGGGAAATTATCTCCTAAGAGAATGAAATTATTTTTTTGACATTTTTATTAATTGACCTTGGAGGCTAACCCTTTCCAGGGGTTTTTGAATTAAAATGAAGGAATGTGTGGAAGCTAACCCTTTCCAGGGATTTGACATTTTAGACAGATGTTGGAGGCTAACCCTTTCCAGGGGATTTTTAATATGAATGGCAGAAAGATTATCTAGTGAGACTTCTTGTTTAAAGCCCAAGATGAAGGCTGACTCAATTCTGAGGATGATCAAACATGGATCCTAGACTCTGCTAAGGAAGATTGATGAAGATAAGGGTGACAGAGACTGTCCATGTCTCTCATTCCAAAAAGTGTACTCAATGCAAAATTGAGACAAACTTAGCTT
This sequence comes from Vicia villosa, assembly GCF_029867415.1. Lineage (NCBI taxonomy): Eukaryota > Viridiplantae > Streptophyta > Magnoliopsida > Fabales > Fabaceae > Vicia > Vicia villosa. The sequence goes on from NC_081184.1 coordinate 162,130,171, forward strand.
GTTTAAAGTCTGGTTTAAATTGGAAGAAACTCACCAGGGTATGTTAAAAGGTGACTAAAGACCTGTTCCTACGTTTATAAGAAACCTGATGGGTCCTTGTATACAAGCTCAAGAGGAAGCTGGGAATGCTTTTAAGAAGCCTGTGGGTCCTTGTACAAAGCCCAAGAGGAGGCTAATCGAGGGTCCTTGTTATAGCACAAGAGAAAGCTATGTAGTTTTGAACTTATTTTGGCTCTAAGCAAATGGGTAAGAGGTTTCACCGGGAATAATTCCTCTTTGGGTGGATGTGTCCTATTTATTTGGATTCTAAGGTTTTTGCCAAGATGTTTCACCGGGAATAATTCATCTTGGGGGTTTGAACTACAGATCTCTAATTAGGAAAGAGCCTTCACCGGGAAGACATTCTCAATCCTAGGTCATATTCCTATAATATATATATAGTTTAACTGTCCTAAGGTTTATACTCAAACGCAGTTCTAAACTAATATATGTGCACAGTTTATATTTGACAGTAATTTAAACAAAGACTGTAAATTGAAAGCTTGTAAAGCCTAACCTGGATGGAGTGGAGGCCATTGAAGAAGTATGTACAGAGCCTCAACAGTATTTTTGTTGTTTTTGTTGATAACAGTTGAATATATATATGATAAACAGTTAATGGTTTTTGAAAACAGAAGAAGTGAAGATGGACAAAGGTCACATAGGTATCTGAAGAGTTTCACCGGGAATAATGCCCTTCAAATACCGGAAGAATGTTTTGAAAACAGAAAGAAGATTTTGAAAATACAGTTTTGAAAACAAGCTAAGAAGAGAAGGTTTTTGGGACTTACACTCTATTAGAGGCCCAGTACTTTACAGTACTGGTGATAAAAGCAGTTGAAAATGATTTGAAATGATATAAGGTTTTGTTGTTTGAAAACCTTAATCATCCGTTTAATCGGAGATTGATAACAGCTTTGAAAATTGACAAAAGTCAACTTAATCAAAGTAAAAATAAAGATTTTTACTTAATTAAGACCTAAATAATTAGGGTTTTATCATAAACTTATTTACAAAGTGATTAGGTTAAAATAAAGTGATAATATATATTTAAAGTATTTAAGAAAACACTTAAAACATACTATTTTAAACCTAATAAAAATACATGAAATAAATAATATTTTTATGATTTTTTCGATTATTCACAAAATAGATATGTTAAATAAGAAGTGTGTGAAAAATGAAGTGAAAATGATTTATTTTGATAGGTTAAATAAATATGTGAAGTTGTGAAGGAAATAAGTGTGAAAAGTGGTAAAAAAATATAGAAATGTCTTCACCAAGGCTTGAACTCACGCCCTTTAGGTCACACACCCAAAACTTAACCAACTGAGCTGCGCGCGCAGCTTGTTAACTATATACACTCAATATATTATATTTTCAGATAAGCCAGGAAATTCAAATTTTACGCGCGCCATGTTCATCTTCTTCCTCGAGCTTCAGATTTTCAAATTCCTAACTCTCTGGTTTCTCAACTAAATGGCATGATGTAAACATCAATCTCACTCGTTTTTGGACAAGGAACATGATTATGGGCTCAGAATTCATTTATTCTAAGTGTAACTAACGAATTTCATTATGAACACGAAGAACACATAAACCCTAATTTTAAAATTAAATGATGCACAAGATGAATAAATGAATGATGATAGAGGGTTTTCAATCCTCTGATGATGCTGAACAAGATAGAATCGAGCTTTACCACAAAGAGTGCTTAAATTAAAGAGAGAGAGTTCAGAAACTTACCTCTGAAAATGGAGATCGTGAGGATGATAGAGAGCAACTGGGCTTGTATGAACGATCCCAAAAGCTTCCTTGTGACTCAGTGATGCTAACTGAATGCTTGTAATGACCTCAAACCTCCTGAATTGTTCTATGGACCTCCCTCGATTTCAGCTTCAAGTGAACATGGAGGGTGTTGATTCTCGAGTTACAGATGAGCTGCAGCCATCTGGTTAGCTTCACTATGACCTGAGGAGTGTGTCTGGATGATTGGCTTGCCTTGAAACCTTCTGAATCACTCCATGGACCTCCAACTGCAGATGCTCCAAAGTGAGAGCAACAATGGTGTTCCTCCACTTACAGAAGTGATCCAGGTGCTTGGATCACCTCAAATGACCTCCCTTGAGATGTTAGAATGCTCACTTCCCAAAGATAAGCTCTGGTTTGAAGAAATCGATTCTTCTTGCCAAAGAACTTTGAAAAACAATGAACAAGAGAAGAGAAAGAGAAAGCAAGTAATATGGTTGCTTTGGTGTGTTTTTGAATGAGGAATGCATCTGTATTTATAGGCAAATGGATCAGTATAGCTGCAGAGGAGTGAGCTTCCTTAGTGAAGTTGATTTGCTTTCTTAGCCATGAAGGAAGTTTGCAAATATCTCTTATGCAATGATGAGAATTTTGATTCCATTTGATCAATCCCCCTAGCCCTCGATTTTGTTTAATCTTAGGGGACAATTCTGAGCCAGAAATGAGCTCTAATTGGTTGGTGAGAATATTCCTTGGGTGATTCATCAATTTGCCATAAATTCACAAATGTAATCATTACATAATCACATGTTCTTGTTTTTAGAATCTTCTTCAATTCTTATGGCATGGTGAAAATGAATGCATGGCATGTTTGCAGATGTATTATGGGTCATGTAGCATCTGCATTTGAGGTCATGTGCACAAAATTTCAAAGTTCCAAAATGATGCATGACCTATAATTTTACTTCATGAGGCCAACTTTGAACAAGCATAACTCTTAGCTCAAATTGAATTTTGAGAAGGTTGAACACAATTTGGAAAGCCCTAAACATCTACTTTAAATCATTAGTTTATGTCTTCTTCAGAATCCTTTGGGAAATTTGTGAAGAATGAGGCCAAAGTTGGAAGAAAACTAGGTTAAAACACTTAGAAAAATTTCTAAGTGTTTATGACCTAAACTTCAAAATTTCCAAAACTTCATAAATGGTTGATCTTTTGAAAAAAGTTCCCTTGTAAGATGTTGTTTTATTTGGCAAGATCTACAACTTTCATGTTGGAAGTTTTTTGAGTTGTGTAGGTGAAATTTTGAGATCTCACCATGCCTTCAAAAACCCTAATTCCCGACTTTTCGCTCCTTGATGAATTTCTTTGAATTTCTTTGGCCAAATGACTTTGACATCCATATATTGATGATATTGATCTTTGAAAGTCATTTTTTGACCAAAAACCTTAAAAGTCAATGATGATCCTTCACAGTTGACTTTTTCCTGACAAAGTGAATTTTTGGGCTTTTGTGTAGAAATAAGATATTCTCCCCAAATGGATGATATAAATGGATTATATGGAGGTAGTAGAGATCCTTGAATCATGTCTTGAGTTTTGGATTCATGCCCTGATCAGAAGTCAACTATCTTGGTGAATTAGGTCAAAACCCTAATTTGTCGACCATGTGAAAGTAATGACTGTAGACTTTGAATTGAAGTGTGATGTCCAGTAGACCTTGTAATATGAGTTATTTGAAGATGATTGATGTCTTTGAATGACCCTCTGAGGTTTTTTAGGGTTTCCCAAATGTGATCCCTGATTTCAGTCCTTGATAGGCTCAAAACCCTAGTTTGGTGACCTGAGTAAACCTGTACTCATATGACTGGATGTCTAATCAATCATAGATGAGAAAAGTGAAGTTTTTGAGCCCCATGATTGTATTAGAGACTAGTCTTTGTATTGATTGATCCTTTGCCTAAGCTTTCTTGTCTTTGAGCATCCTCGATTAGGTACCAGATGGAGAAATGACTGCTCTGGGTACTTGTCTTGACCTGATGAAAAATCCTGAAGATATGTCCTCTCAGGGGGGTCAAAAATTAGGGTATGACACTTATCAATCTGATGAAATGTTACCGGTTGTGCCTATTACCGAAGTTGAACAAATACATGGTTTAGCTGATGGGGGGTTAATTGATGGCGACGTCGAGATAACAATGACAACTGAACCAATGATTCAAGATTGAGAGAACATTTTATCTTGTGTTTCTATATTGACTTGTATTTTATGTTACTAGTACTTTATCTTATGATTTTATCAATTTGAATATCTATGTTGACTTGTAATCTATGTTACTAGTATTTTATAACTTATTTTATATTTGATGCTTTTGTTCATCACTTCCACCATTCTTCAGTGTTGCACTGTGTTCATCACTTCTGATTGATAAACTTTTATATATGCTAGATTCCTTTTACTTGTTTCATACTAGATATCTCTTAATTTAGGATTTGTGTTTTCATATTAAATTGTAGTCACTCTATTTCTGGGTCATATAAATTATAATAATGATCTGATGTACTAAGTGTATACTATTGATGTGATATGTGAAAATGTTTTAGGCTAAATTTTTTATTGTTGGCAGCTTTATTGTTAGCTTCTATTCAAATGACTGGACAAAACGGAAAGAGAAAAGCACCATCAAGCACGAATAAGTAAGATGGCTTAACCTTAACTAGTTCGTTTCTTTGCAATTTAATATTTTTTGATGCATTTTTGCTAATGTTATTGATAATGTCAATTGTGTAAAAAAGTTTTGTTGACAGGTTATGTCGTCAAGGACAAATTCCACCTGGGAGTATTGCTATAAAGAATTCTCGCATGGTGCATGGGAAACCTGGTTCAAAGAACCCACCGCCACCACATACTCAGAAAAAACATCCACCACCGATTCAGACAACTAAAACACCACTTCCTACTCAGCCTTCACCATCGATTCAGACAAAACCAACACACCACCACCTACTCAGCCTCCACCACCGATTCAGACAAAACCAACACCACCACCTACTCAGCCTCTACCACTGATTCATACAAATCCAACACCACCATTTTTGCACCCTCCATCAAAGACTAGGAAAAATCCAACACCTCCACCTTCACAACCTGCATCAACGACTCATACAAACCCAACACCACCACTAGCTCAGACAAACCCAACACCGCCACCTATTAATCAGCCTCAACCATCAATCCCGACTTCCGAGGAATTCAGATTCATTCCTACCCCAGGATATACTCATCATGTTTTGCAAAGTCCTCCCCATCACACCTCGGAAGAGGATGTTCAAGAAGAGGGTGACCAAGCACTTTCTAACGAGGAACAACAAGAACAAGATGATGGGCAGCGACCGAAGATCTATATTGTGGAAGATACTAATGCGTAAGCACACTTTCTGTTCTATTTTGTACATTGACATAATAGAATCTGAATGTTTTTGAATTGGTAGAGAGTATAACTATGATTATGAGTTCTGATTAATTACTTTGATTCAATGTTTAGAATTTTGATTTAATAGAATCTGAATATGCATTTAACCTACAGTTTCTTAAATGTTACAATAACTATGATTATGAGTTCTGTTTAATTACTTTGATTTAACGTTTAGAATTTTGATTTTGTTTTTGTATCAGTGCCTAATTTTTCATCTCAATCTTAGTGTATTTAGAAGCCATAAAAAACCTAGAAAGTGTTCAATTCCGTTTCTTGGCTGTTAAAACTAGGCAAAATAAGAAAGGTGTTTTTCTCTTCAAACTAATAATAGAAAGGTGTTTAAATTAGACTTCGAGATAGTGTTCAATTCCGTTTCTTGGGAGTATTTGTTTTACGTCCTTAAAAGGATGAATTTTGGTGAAAATTAGATTAACTAGATTTTGGTGTGTGTTGTAATGGAGTCTTGTTGGCAGCTTTCAACTTTTGGAACTGGCAAAGCAGAAGTTTACTATTTTGAACAATATTCTATGTGGTTTCTTGCCCAATCTGAATTGTATTTGGAAATCGAACGTTCAAAGTAATATTCAAGTCTTAGCATGGAGACTCATCCTTAAAAGACTGCAAACAACATATGAGTTGACTTTGTTTTAGTCTAGAGGAATCTCGCTGTCATCTATTTCTTCAATGCTCTATTGTAATAGATGTTTGGTACTGTATATTAGAATGAACTGGTTTGCGTTGGTTAATTAAATCCTTTGATTGATATTTCTGATCATCAGTTGCTTTTTTGATTATATTATGCAAAGAAAATCGAAGAAGAACCTTCAGATTTTCATCTAGCTTGTTGTTGATAGGGCAGTTTGGCTTATTAGACACAATACTTAGAAAGAGTCTAATTTAAAACCTAGAAAGAGTCTAATTTAAACACCTTTCTATTATTAGTTTGAAGAGAAAAACACCTTTCTTATTTAGAAGGTGGCTGTTAAAACTAATAATTAATATAGCCTTTTTTCATAATGCTTACTGTCAGTTTAATATAGCCTCTTTTCAGAACATTTACATTGCTGCTGTTGGTGCTTTGTGAGGTGAAGAAATGTCTAAAATTGACGTGAATGGATTGCTTTGCGTGTTACATATGTGTTTTAATTAACAAACATTTTTCCTTTGCCTCATAGGTTAAGTCCAGGCAACCTTGTTGCCGAAATGTGCAAAAAAGTTATAGTAAAGCTTTACAAGGGTACTTTTTTTAATTATAGTGAGCTTAAACGCGATGAAAAACAAGCCGAGAGAAAGGAATGGTTCAACATGTTTAAAGTAAGACATGTAATTTCTTTTTTAGTATTTTGATTATAATGTATATTGTTGAGTTTCATTTATTATTTGTATATTTTGTCAGTCGCTTGTAAGCTGGGACCGTTGCGATGATGCTAAAATGGAAGGCTTGTTTCATCAAAGGTGTGCTGCACGACTGCGTGATATATTGCAAAAGGCTAAAGAGCAGGCGCGCAAGCCGCCTTGGATGGGTGTAGATACATGGGAGTTTCTTCTTGCAAAGTGGGAGACAAAAGAGTTCAAGGATGTCTCCAAACAAAATAAGATTAATCGATCATCAAGCAGAGGTGGGGCAGTCCATACGTCTGGTCGTATAGCTCACCATGATGTTGCACTTGAATTGGTATGTATTGTATTTGTTATTGAAATGCTTTAATATAATAATATTCAATATACATTGTGACCATATATATTATCTTTAATTATAGGCTAAAAAACTCAAGCGACCCGCACATCCGGATGAGCTCTTCATTGCCACCCACAAAAAGAAGAATGGGGAGTGGGTTGACGAGCGTGCAGCGAAAACACATGTAAGTTGTTCGTTTCATTTTCGTTTTGAAGTTTCTAAATTTGTGACTAGGAAGAAAATACATTATGAAGTTGCATGAGACATGTTAGTTTCATTTTCATTTTGAAGTTGCTGAATTTGTGACTAGGAAGAAAATACATTATGAAAAACTATTATTATATTAAGTCAACAAAAATTAAATAATCTGCATTTTGTTTATTAAGTCATCCAATGGAAGTAATAATAGATGCAATGCCATAATCTGCATTTTTAGAAAAACATCAACAACAACTCTAAAATTTGTTTCAAGTAGGCAGAGAATAACACCCAGCCACACTGTCAAACAAATATTGTCAACGTCTTTCACTTGGTGAGTACACTGTCACACTGTCAAACAAGTAAGCAGCATAATTAGATGATCCTAAGCACATTTTCGAGAGTGTTGATGAGTACTCGGACTACTTCTTCTTGGTGAGCAACGTCTTTCACTTGCTTTGGGCGACTGATAGAAATTGGAGAGAAATTAGATATGGGAAAAATGGAAATTAGAGAAAGAAAATTGAAATTGAAATTGAATTGAAGAGAAAGTGGTTTTGTATATAGTTGTTGGTTTTGTATATTAGATTCAGAAAAAACAACTAGGAAGCTTATAAGTTATAGCAACCAAGAATAGCTTCAAGTCTCAAAATGAGTTATAAGTTATAGTTGCTTATACATTCAATCATTTTAAAGTGTTCACATCTTAAAGTGTAGTGTGCATATACACTGTCAACTGGCATATAACAGTTGTGGTGGCAACCCTTCTCATATAGGTCTGTCTAATAAAAGTCTACAAAAAATTAGAGTGAGGCAGAGTGGAAATAATTTTAGGTGTGAGGCTAAAATCTTGATTCGTTGCGCAATTTTGCTCAAAGTATAGAAATAGGCACAGAACAAACAAGTAGAGTTTCACTTAGCTAGAAATAGACAATTCTGCTCCTCAAAGTATTAATCACCGTCCGATTCAATACGACGGCTATATTGCACAATTTCAAATATTTAAATTTATTTTCACATTACTTCTCATTTCTCTTGCTGACTTAAAACTTGAATGGTTAACTTTACATTGCGTAATGAGACACAATTCTGTACCGCCTAGCATTTCATTTTTAGTTCCAAACCGAATGAAATCTTCCGAGTTAAGGAGAACTACAATAGATTATAAATAGATTGTAAACATGATTTGAATTCCAAAATATTTAACACTGTTTCGTATTCAAGACATGATTTGAATTCCAAAATATTTAACACTGTTTCGTATTCATCATGCAGTAATTGTTGTCCTTTTAAACCAACACCTCAACTCTCCATTTGATACTCTTTGTGGTAAAACCAACCTCTGTTGTTACTGAGCAATAACCCTTACTTTCTTAGAAATAATTATGAACTAGGAGTATGTTTGGTTTCCATTTGGAAAACTGAAAAATCATTTTGATCCAAGATAATAGAGTTCCTTTTGGTTATAAACAGAGGTACATTTATAGCTGCAAATCAAACTGCCATTAATTCTCATAGAGCTGCACAATTATCTGACACATCATCTGTACAGGAAACATCATTTGTAAAAAATTTCTCATAACATCATTCGTATTTTTAGTTAAAGTGTTATAATTATGGCACATTATCTTTGACACATTCATCTTATGTTGTACAGGAAACATACGCGAGTAGTGTTACACAAGCCACACAAAGTGGTGCTGATGTCGATGGATCAACAAGAATACAAATGTGGAAAGAAGTTGCAGGAGGTAAAACACGGGGGCGGTGTTATGGATCTGCACAATTGGCGCGCAACGTAAGATATGGAGTGAGCTTCTTGACACAGGTGTCAATTACAAACCCCAATAGAGAGGCAGATAACCAAGCCATTGAGGCTGCTAGAGCTGAAGCTGCTGCAGCATGTGAAGAAGCTGCACGAGCTAATGCGCGGACAGATGAATTGGCAAAACAATTTGAAGATCTTAGGAAAATGTTTGATATGTTCCAGTCTCGTCAGGCAGGTCGACCTTCTACTTCGAGTGAACATTCTCATTATGATTATTCGGTACTTTTACTATTCCTTTGATTCTTGCAACACTTTATTGAATATTGTACTCCTTCATTTTGTTGAATTAATGTCAAGTTCTGACTCTATATAATAAAGTTTATTTTGTTAAAATTCAAGTATGGGAATATTAATACTGTTAGATTTTCTTCTCACTCTATTAATTTTACACTGTTTTTTTTTAATGTTGCAGGAGGAAGAGGAGGATGAGGAAGATGTTGCTGTTGATGGTCATGATCAGGATCAATAGAGTTTATTTATGTCTAGATTGTGTTATGGTTTTCTTATGTCTAGTTTGACTTATAAGTAAACTTATTTTGGTACACCTTGCCATGTATAAGTAAACTCGTATGAGTATAAGATTGTGTTATAAGTAATGTTGAATAGGCTGTTTGTTTTGGTACACCTAATTATGAACAGGATGTATTGTTCTGATGTTGAATAGGCTGTTTGTTTTGGTACACCTAATTATGAACAGGATGTATTGTTCTGATGTTGAATAGGCTGTTTGTTTTGGTACACCTATTTTATGTTATATGGATTTTAGATTACAATTTATTACTTTTATTTCAAAACGATTAAATTATATTATTGTATCATATTTTATAATTTATAGGTGCAATCAAAACTGATTAGACAAAAAAAACAAATTTTTGCAAAAGCTGGGTAGGAAAACAAAAAAACAAAAAAAGCGTCGGCTTCAGCCGACGCTACTATTAAAACGTAAAACCTCAAATTGGCAACTATCCAATCATATTGAAACACGTGGCATCATGTTGCGACGCCACGGAGCCGACGCTATAGACAACATGTAATGTTGGTAAAAGGAAACACCAACCATATGGTGCCACGTAGCATATATTAGCGATGGTGTGGGCCGACGCTACAGTTTTGGTATAAGCTATGGACAACGAGTAGTGACTGCTTAGCGTTGCTTCAGGCCGACGCTACGGTAGCGACGGCCTTACGCTACTGTTAGCTTCGGGGTGTTTAGCGACGGTCCCGACCCCCACACTAAGCCGACGCTAACAGCTATTAACGTCGGTTTTAAAGATGTTAGCGACGGTTTGAGGCCGACGCTAAAGTGTTGCTTTCTTGTAGTGTTTGAGCTTTGTTGTCCGCTTTTCCCAAGATGGGAACTTCTTGTACCGGTTTCGAATGCACTTGTACTTTGGCTATTAGTGTCTCTCCTCTTCTATATATATATATATATATATATATATATATATATATATATATATATATATATATATATATATATATATTCCTTTAAAAAAAGGCCAATAGTACAACTTGATGCTGGAACAAGCGCAAAAGGTATACAAACACTGAAAGAAGTAAGAGGAAATTACAAACAGAAGAAAAAAATGTCATCCACCTGTCATACCCCAAAATTTACCCGTTATAATTCACTTTTTAATTTATTAAGGGGGTTAAAAATTAAGAGCCATAGGATTTAATATACCTATTATTAAACTCGCTCTCTTATAAAATTCCCTTGTAAATTTGTTTAAAATAAAATGAGGTGTGGATAGCAGGAATTTGAGATCCAATTGATTTTAGGCCCATTTATTTCATTTAACTATTCTATTATCTCTTTTATTTTCTTTAAATATTATTATTGATGATATTAGAATTGATTTAATTATTTTAATCTTTATTAGTATTTGATATAATATTATTTTAAATTAAGATTATTAGTTATTAAGAGGTTGGTCAAGTAATAAAAATAATTAAAAAAGGTTAATTGGTTTTTTTGGTTGTTGTGTGTTGTTGTTGTTGTCGCTTCCGATCGCTTCTTGGGCCAAAAAAAAAGAAAAAAAAACAACAAACAAAAGAGAAGTTGGGCCATGGATCAAAGGGTGGGTCCAAGGATGGGTCAACAGACCGGGTCAGAATCGACCCGGTTCCTATTCATCTTCGTTCTTCTCATGGTGCCGCTGCAGGCGATTTCCAACCCTAACCGCCGCCCTCCTTCAACAAACAAACCCTAAATCTTATCAAATTTCGCCCAGGCCCAGCATCTTCAATCAAAACGCAATCAAACAATAACACATAGAATCAAATCAAATCTTAACTTATACAAATAAGAGTTTTTATTTAATCGAATCAGAGATTACAATTGAGATCAAATCTGAAAAAACGAACAAAAACGTAAATCCAATCAAACATAAATTTAATCTCTAATTTCCTAAACTGAAATCTAACCTAGACTATAAATCAGAAAAAGAAAATTAGAAGGGGGGTTGAATTTTTTTGCTGAGGAAGAACCCTAAGATTGCTTTTGCGCCGCCGCGGACTTATTCGAGCTTGGACCTTCTTCATCGCACCTTAAAATCACACACAGAGAGAAGGAGATTAGAGCGAGGGGGGAGCTTACACGTTCCAGAATACAAGACAAAAGGTAACCACGCTTGAACTTAGCTTAGGGCTTGAATGATTGCATGCTTGTGTGTGGTTTGTGAAATCTGGGTTTGAATAGGTGATTAGGGTTCATGTGTTTGGGGCTAAGGTTCATGTGTATGTTGTTGTTCTGGGTTTAGGGATGAAGATGATTGGGGAAGATGAAGAGGTTCATCGTTGTTGAGCATTCTGGGTTTATGATATTTGAATAGATGAATTTCATGGTTGAGATTCAACCGGGACCTGGGCATATGGGGTGGTTTGGGGTGATTTGGGGGTGGCGCCACCGGCGGAGGCGATTTCCGGCCGGTGGTGGGCGGTGGTTTTCTGGGTCCGTTTACAGGTTATGGTGAGGGTGTGATGGAGTTGAGAGAGAGAGTAACACGAAGAGAGAGAAAGGATTTGAGAAAATGGGAGAGGGAGAAGGGTGAGGCCGGTTAACGCAATCCTTAGGGCCGTTAGATTGATGACGCGTGGCCTCCTGATGGCCACACATTTGGAGCTTGGAACATGATTCCATGTATCTCCCTTAATATGCACCCTCATCATAAACGCATGCAAACCATTCGTTAATCTAGTAGGGGACCTAACGCGCTGGATCTTGAACGCACACCACATCCTTTGCACCCTCACCACACCTAATCAAACGAGCCTTGCAATTAATTGGGCCAGGCCCTTACTATCCACACACCCCCCTAACCACTACCATTTAACAAAATACACCCCCTTATGAAACAAATAAAATTAATTAATTAAATTTCTAAAAAATGTTTAATTGTTTTTTTATTTGTTTACTAATTAATTAAATTTCTAAAATTTGTTTAATTGTTTTTATTGATGACTTAATTTCTCCTCGAACCGACTAAATCCATTAGTCGTATTAGACGAGAAATAAATTGTTCTGATTAACTTATAATTTAATTAACTTTTATTAATTCTCTCCTTGACCCGACTGAAGCTATCAGTCGCTTTAGACGAGAGATAAGAAATACACAAATTAAAATACATTTTAATTTGCTGCCCGCGATGATCAATCTATCGATCTGAGCAATCAACAATGCCCTTAATCCGTTAGCTATACTGACCAAATCCATTGGTCACCGCATCTAACGGTGCCATATCGAATCAGGGTTGTACGCCCAAATAAACATTCAAAACACACTAAACCACGATACTACGGATTTTCATCCATTCAACTGCGATTTTCAAATCAAATTCAAAACTACGACAGGCCATTCAAAAAGCCTTCAAACCATATCAACTCTAATTCAAAGGCGTACAACCCTGTGCCCGAACTACGTTGACTCTGATCCTCCATAAGGAGGTACGTAGGCACTTGGTAACAAGGTGAGTCCCCCCCCCCTAAAATTTCAATTCATTAGCTATAAACCTCATAACTATTGCCATAGACTTTATCTTTACAATGTTAGCCTTTAGGAAAGGGTTGAGGGTGCCTAACACCTTCTCTCGACCTGATTATAATAACTTACCCCGATCTCTGAACTGCGTAGGGTTTCCTATTCGCCCTTCAGAATAGGTGGCGACTCTAAAGCTTGATTTTTAGGGCAGGTTGCTACACCATCAAAACAAAAACAAATACAAATCTTCCCCAACATATAAATAAGAAACAACCAGAAAAAAAAGACATAGCTAGAGCTCCCCAATCACGAACCAACACAAACGAATATCGATATCCAAAAAAAACCAAGAATACAAAAGGGAGGTCGTAGACACTCCAATTGCTATTAGCTCAGGTGCACGATAGTATTCTCAAGTCAGGCCGAGAAAGAACAGAAGTTACACGCTGGCCTACCAAGATACCATTTCCACACTAATAAGTCGCTCAAGTCTTCCCTGTCCACTACTACAAATGCATATTTTAACTTGGTTGAAAAAAGAATTTTACCTCGATGTGATGTAACGATGGGCGTCATAAAAGTTTTTACTTTAACCCTCAATTTCTGTAAAACCGAAGGATAAGTACTGCACATGAGTTCGAACCTCACCAACTACAACTTCATAAATCATTATAGTTGAATCTCAAACTATATAGATATGATCTACGAAGTTGTAGAGTATTGAGCTCATTATAGTTTCAATCCAACAGTTGATTTAAAAAAATATTTATTCGAAATGAAGTTATTAAGCGGTATAACTCTTCGAGTGCAATTTGATCCTTATATATATATATATATATATATATATATATATATATATATATATATATATATATATATTGCCACAGACTGACTCATAACAACTTGTAACAACCAATACAAGTTAGTTATTGTTAACCTAGTCTATTGATCATAGAGTATTGAGTTGACTTGTTGAATAAGTAACTACACTTTTCACCGTCATTCTTCATACTTAACATTCAGAAACAACTAGACAATTAGGGATGCCAATGGACGGGTCCGGGCAGGGGATACATTCTCATCATAATCTCCTCCCTCAAATCTATTCCTCATCCCCGCTACGGAGGGATTTTCTCCCCCATCCCCGTCCCCGCGGGTCTCCACGGATCTCCATGGTTCATAAGGCGATCCATAAACATAATTTTTTTTATTTATTATTTTTAACTAAATTAATAGTAAAAGTTTCAAAAACTAACCACGAGAAATTTAGAAATTATTCCTTTATGATAAATATATCTTTTTAACAATATTTAACCTATAATATTGAGTGTCATGACCACCAAAATTTCAAAATAAAAAAATTAAAATAATCATTTAGATCTCCCTTTTAGTAACAATAAATATATATTTTTTAAATTTGTGCATAAGATTAATTATATAAAATGACAAATAAACTTACATAATAATTTAAAATTATATATAAATTAAAGTCAATATGTTATTTTAGGCAGTGGGGGACTCCACGGGGCGGGGGATATTTACGTCACCCCCGTCCTCGAAGTGCCTTCGGGGAGACTTTATTTCTCATGTAACATCCCGATTTTGATTAATATTTTTATTAATTATATTAGTAATTATATTATTTGGTGTTTTTAATAATAACTTATTTATTTAGTTATTATGTGATATAATAATTATTTAAGTATTTAATTATGTGAGTGTTTGTGTTGTTTGACTTAATTGGGTTATTAGAGAGATATAACTAAATGGGCCTAAGTGATAGAAACAAAATGGACAGATTGGTGGATTAAGCCCAATTGACAAAAGTAAGATAGTAAGAGAAGGTTAGGGTTTTAGAGGTTACTATTGTCATTTGGGGAAAAAGATAGGAAGAAGAGAAAAGAGACAAAAGGGAAGAGAACAATGGTGGAAGAGAAAAACTAGAAGAAACCCAATTTTCGCAGCTATGTTTCAGCAAAGAGTCACCTTAGTAAAACAGGCGTATCTCTCAATCCAACCGTTGGATCGTTGCGGTACTTGGACACAACGTTCCTGACCCATAGAGGTAAGTTCTGACCGGAGCGATTTTGATTTTGAGGGTTTTAAGTTTGTCGGATAAGCTGATTCCCGAACTGGTTTTTAGGTGTGTCTCCAAATGATGTTAGAAAGGATTTCTTTTGGAGAAAAGCTTAGAGCTATGGTGAAAGAGTCCATATTTACCAAGGTAAGGGTGGGGTTATTTCATGCTAAAGGGTTGTATGATAGTATGTTATGGTAGGTTTGATTCTATACTTTGATATTCAAGTTCTTCTATGTTGCAATTTTGGATATTTGATGATTTGTTGGAATGTGATGATATAAATGTGATAAGTTGTGTGCAATTGATAACCTATGTGTATTAGACTATTGTGTTTGTTGTGGGTAAACCATTGATAGTGAAATAATGGTTTTTATTGTAGAATTGGAAAATAATGGAATATAAATATAATAGTTGAATTGAAATTAATATAGTTTGCTTATTAATTGGATAATTAAATTATTAGTTGAATTGATTCCAATAAGTCTATGTGATTGGAATATACTTGGACTAGGGCCAATTACTCGATTTATCGGTAAATTACGGTATTTTGAGAAATTGACCGTAATTGTGTTTTGGTTGAATATTCAAGTTGAGAATAACATATTGTTATGCCAATGATGTTGTTTTGATAATTAACATTATTTCTAATTGTTTTAGTTGATGATTGAAAGTCGATTTGATTTACTTGATATATTGGCATATTGAGATTATTTTGAGAATTGACCAAAAATTGTGATTTCGGTTTGGATGCCTTTGTTGCGAATAATGTTGTGATTGCCAATATGATTATTATTGTGCATTGTTATGTGATTAACCTTATGGTATGAATCCTAGCTAATTGTGGTTAGTTTAGTGGATTATGATGATAATTGCGATGACTGCGTTAATATGTGAAATTGAGTAATTATGCCGATGTGCCGAAACATGATGATAATTGTAATGATCTTGATGATATGTGAATTGTATATTTGTGACAATTTTGTGAATATGTTATGTTGTATATATTTGTGAGGATGACTTTGTGACTAAGTGAAGATGAAATATTATGGTGACGTGAATTACCTCGTATAATTGGTAATTGATTGTTATATAGGCTTATGCCTCGTGACGATATATGATTGTGATGAGTATGTTGTGTTGTCTTGTTTGTCGAGTCGCATTTCATATGCATACTCTGTGACGGCCTGGATTGGCAAACTAGTGACGAAGGCTTATGCCTTGTGCCTCTGAATTGGGCAATTGGTGACGGGGGCTGAAGCTCCGATTGGTACCACATGCATATGCACAGTTGAGTCGCATATTGAGTCGCATTTTGAATTGTTGTGTTTATGAAGTGAATACTATGATGTGTGAATGCATAGTTTGCGAAGTTGAATTCATTTGATATGAATTGTTGATGTGTGTAGATGTGATATATGTAAATGAAATGTATATGATGAGAATGTGAATATATATATATATATATATATATATATATATATATATATATATATATATATATATATATATATATATATATATATATATATATATATATATATATATATATATATATATATTAATGATATATGTATATATGTGGAATATATGAACCATGTTTTGCCATTGTTGATAGTTGTATTAATTTACGTTGTGATTATGAAGTGTATTTTATTATATGCTTGAATGACATACTTGTAAACTTGATTACATTGTTATAATTGATAGTTAACATTATTGTTGTGATGCAAATTGCTTATATTGAGAAGTGGTGAATTGTGTATGATTTTACCTTTGCTCTAGGTATTATCATACTTTCCTTTATAATGTTTGATATCTCACCCCTTCTGCTGATGTTTCCCCTACCATGTGAAATGGGCAGGTACTCAAGTATAGCTATTGAAGTTTGTAGCTTCATCGTGTCCGGTTGGTGTGTCGCTTTGATACGTAGCACTCGGGGGGTTGTCTATATTGTTGTTTCTATGTTGCTCATGTTTTAGTTGTTGAGTTACAAATTGGATAATGAGAAGTACTATGATGTTTGAATTTGTTTCCGATTAAATAAGATGATTTATTTATAAAGCCGAATGTTATGATTCCGCTGCATATTAAAATGAAGTTGGTTTGTCTAAGAGCTGTTATAAGTTGTTTTGTGCTTCTCTGAGATTAAAGTGTTATGTATCTGTTTATGAGTTGTTTATATGAAGTAAATGTGATATCCCAAATTCTTGTTGATAGTTTTTAAAATACTCTGATTTCTCGCATGATATTTTCGGATAGAATTTGGGGTGTTACATTAGTGGTATCAGAGCAGGTCGGTCCGTTCGGCCAAGTTGTCGAGTCAGTTGAGTTGTGTGACAGTTGAATGATGTTAGTGTTTTATTCCTTAGTACGCGACATGTGTGGGAAACACTCTTGGTACTTGTTCGTCTTGTTGCAGGGTTAGTTTGAGCGAAGTGGGGGAGAAGTTGTGCTTCTCGGATATGTTTTAGTTGCAAGTTGTTGGTGCAATATATTGCTTAAGGAGACAGAGCAAGCAATGTATAAGTTTGTTGGTTTCTGAATTCAAAGGTAACATGGATTTAAGATTTTGGTTGTTTAACAAGTCGGAACGTCTTGGAATAAGGATAATTGTTATAAGATGGAATTTAGGAAGTTGCCATATTCAGCATTATTGGTGGACTATGAAGTTATCAGTTTAAGGAACCGTTGCGTAGGATGTTGAAGTAAGAATAATGATTAAGCGACGGATTACGGTAAACCTTGTTAAAGGATCCTTGGCAAGAGATTGGAAAAGTTGTCGAAGTTGTTTGATCGTTCAAGTCGGAGTTAGAAATGCGAAGGGACGAGTATGATTCCAAGAATAAAAAGTGTTGATAATGGTGTAAAGGAATTATGTTCTAATGTTATCACAAGGTGTGTGTTAGCATGTTCAGATGATTTTAGGAGTTATTGAAGTATAGTACTTTTGGTGACGTAAAGGATTCCATTGCAGTTGAGTAACGATGGTTTACGCTACCATTATGGTTGTCGGCTATCTATTGACAAATTGAGGAACTGATCACCCTTAATCTCTTGTTGATAGTAGTCGGGATCGTATTGGAATGGGATAGACTTGTCTTACCATCTTGATAATATTAGAAGTGAATGAGTCTGTGCAAGATGGTGCGATGTTGTTTAGGTTGTTTGCAACTTTGGATGTTCATGAGGAAAGAACGATTGAGGAATTGTCGATAGTTGGCGCATTTGCATAAGTGTTTCCTGAAGATATAAGTGATTTACCGCCAGAAAGAAAAGTTGAGTTTTCGATCAATTTAGTTCTTGGAACTAGTCCTGTATCGATGGCTCCATATAGGATGTCTGCTTCTGATGTTGAAAGAGTTGAAGAGTCAACTTGAAGATTTGTTTGAGGAGAGGTTGATTCGTTCGAGTGTGTCGCCATGAGGTGCATCTGTTTTTATTGTTTAAGAAGAAGGAAGGTTTTGCAAGGCTTTGTGTTGAAGCAAAAAGGACAAGTTGTAGCTTATGCTTCAAGGCAACTTAAGATTCATGAGAGGAATTATCTGACGCAAGATTTTGAGTTGGCCGCCGTTGTTTTTGTTTTAAAACTTTGAAGATATTACTTATTTGGATCGAGATTCGATGTGTATAGTGACTACAAGAGTTTGAAGTATTTGCTTGATCAGAAAGAGTTGAATATGAGACAGAGAAAATGGTTGGAATTCTTGAAGGACTAGGATTTTGGTTTGAATTACCATCCGATAGAAGCGAACGTTGTAGCCAATGCATTGAGTAGGAAATAATTGCATATGTCTATGTTGATGATTCAAGAATTGGAATTGTTGGAATAATTTCGAGATTTGAGTTTGGTATGTTGAAGCTTACTTGTGTTATTCTTGATGAGATTAGAGAAGGTCAGAAATTGGATTTGAAATTGGTTGACAAGATGACATTGATTGATCGGGGATAAGGTGATAATTTTCGGATTGATGAGAACGGTATCATGAGATGTCGTGATTGAATTTGTATTCCTGATGTTTTGGATTTGAAAAAGAGAATTTTTGGATGAAGGGCATCGAAGTGGTTGAGTAATTATCCTGGTGCTACTAAGATGTATCAATACTTGAGAAAGTTATTTTGGTGGCGAGGTATGAAGAAGGATATTGCAAAATTTGTGTATTCGTGTTTGACTTGTCAGAAGTCAAAGATTGAAAATCAGAAATCGTCTGGTTTGATGCAACCGCTGTCCATTCCTGAGTGGAAGTGGGATAGCATTTCTATGGATTTTGTTTTAGGTTTGTCGAGGACAACGAGTAATTGTGAGCCAACTTAGGTCATTGTAGATGGATTGACGAATTTTGCTCACTCTATTCCGATAAGCATGGATTATCCGATGGAGAGACTTGCAAAGTTGTATTTTGAAAAGATTGTGAGTTGGCATGGTATTCCGTCGAGTGTTGTTTCTGATAGAGATAAGAAGTTTACTTCTAGATTTTAGAAAGTTTTGCAGAGTGCTTTGATTATTAAGTTGTGTTTGAGTTCTGTTTAACATCTGCAAGCTGATGGTCAAACGAAGAAGATGATTCAGTAGCTTGAGGATCTTTTGAGAGCTTGTATTTTGAAGCTTTGTATGGTCGAAGTTGTGGAATGCCTTTGTGTTCGTGTGAATCTAGAGAGAGTAAGTGTAGTTTTGACAATGAGATGGTTGTGTCGATTGTATTTTCGGGGACGAAAATATTCTAAGTGGGGGAGAGTTGTAACATCCCGATTTTGATTAATATTTTTATTAATTATATTAGTAATTATATTATTTGGTGTTTTTAATAATAACTTATTTATTTAGTTATTATGTGATATAATAATTATTTAAGTATTTAATTATATGAGTGTTTGTGTTGTTTGACTTAATTGAGTTATTAGAGAGATATAACTAAATAGGCCTAAGTGATAGAAACATAATGGATAGATTGGTGGGCTAAGCCCAATTGATAAAAGTAAGATAGTAAGAGAAGGTTAGGGTTTTAGAGGTTACTATTTTCATTTGGGGAAAAAGATAGGAAGAAGAGAAAAGAGACAAAAGGGAAGAAAATAATGGTGGAAGAGAAAAACTAGAAGAAACCCCATTTTCGCAGCTATGTTTCAGCAAAGAGTCACCTTAGTAAAACGGACGTATCTCTCAATCCAACCGTTGGATCGTTGCGGTACTTGGACACAACATTCCTGTCCCATAGAGGTAAGTTCTGAACGGAGCGATTTTGATTTTGAGGGTTTTAAGTTCGTCGGATAAGCTGATTCCCGAACTGGTGTTTAGATGTGTCTCCAAATGATGTTAGAAAGGATTTCTTTTGGAGAAAAGCTTAGAGCTATGGTGAAAGAGTCCATATTTACCAAGGTAAGGGTCGGGTTCTTTCATGCTAAAGGGTTGTATGATAGTATGTTATGGTGGGTTTGATTCTATACTTTGATATCCATGTTCTTCTATGTTGCAACTTTGGGTATTTGATGATTTGTTGGAATGTGATGATATAAATGTGATAAGTTGTGTGCAATTGATAACCTATGTGTATTAGATTGTTGTGTTTGTTGTGGGTAAACCATTGATAGTGAAATAATGGGTTTTGTTGTAGAATTGGAAAATAATGGAATATAAATATAATAGTTGAATTGAAATTAATATAGTTTGATTATTAATTGGATAATTAAATTATTAGTTGAATTGATTCCAATAAGTCTATGTGATTGGAATATACTTGGACATGGGCCAATTATTCGATTTATCGGTAAATTACGGTATTTTGAGAAATTGACCGTAATTGTGTTTTGGTTGAATATTCAAGTTGAGAATAACATATTGTTATGCCAATGATGTTGTTTTGATAATTAACATTATTTCTAATTGTTTTAGTTGATGATTGAAAGTCGATTTGATTTACTTGATATATTGGCATATTGAGATTATTTTGAGAATTGACCAAAAATTGTGATTTCGGTTTGGATGCCTTTGTTGCGAATAATGTTGTGATTGCCAATATGATTATTATTGTGCATTGTTATGTGATTAACCTTATGGTATGAATCCTAGCTAATTGTGGTTAGTTTAGTGGATTATGATGATAATTGCGATGACTGCGTTAATATGTGAAATTGAGTAATTATGCCGATGTGCCGAAACATGATGATAATTGTAATGATCTTGATGATATGTGAATTGTATATTTGTGACGATTTTGTGAATACGTTATGTTGTATATATTTGTGAGGATGACTTTGTGACTAAGTGAAGATGAAATATTATGGTGACGTGAATTACCTCGTATAATTGGTAATTGATTGTGATATAGGCTTATGCCTCGTGACGATATATGATTGTGATGAGTATGTTGTGTTGTCTTGTTTGTCGAGTCGCATTTCATATGCATACTCTGTGACGGCCTGGATTGGCAAACTAGTGACGAAGGCTTATGCCTTGTGCCTCTGAATTGGGCAATTGGTGACGGGGGCTGAAGCTCCGATTGGTACCACATGCATATGCACAGTTGAATCGCATATTGAGTAGCATTTTGAATTGTTGTGTTTATGAAGTGAATGCTATGATGTGTGAATGCATAGTTTGCGAAGTTGAATTCATTTGATATGAATTGTTGATGTGTGTAGATGTGATATATGTAAATGAAATGTATATGATGAGAATGTGAATATATATATATATATATATATATATATATATATATATATATATATATATATATATATATATATATATATATATATATATATTAATGATATATGTATATATGTGGAATATATGAACCATGTTTTGCCATTGTTGATAGTTGTGATTATGAAGTGTATTTTATTATGTGCTTGAATTACATGCTTGTAAACTTGAATACATTGTTATAGTTGATAGTTAACATTATTGTTGTGATGCAAATTGCTTATATTGAGAAGTGGTGAATTGTGTATGATTTTACCTTTGCTATATGTATTATCATACTTTCCTTTATAATGTTTGATATATCACCCCTTCTGCTGATGTTTCCCCTACCATGGGAAATGGGCAGGTACTCAAGTATAGCTATGGAAGTTTGTAGCTTCATCGTGTCCGGTTGGTGTGTCGCTCTGATACGTAGCACTCGGGGGGTTGTCTATATTGTTGTTTCTGTGTTGTTCATGTTTTGGTTGTTGAGTTCCAAATTGGATAATGAGAAGTACTAATGTTTGGAGTTGTTTCCGATTAAATAAGATGATTTGTTTATAAAGCCGAATGTTATGATTCCGCTGCATATTAAAATGAAGTTGGTTTGTCTAAGAGTTGTTATAAGTTGTTTTGTGCTTCTCTAAGATTAAAGTGCTATGTATCTGTTTATGAGTTGTTTATATGTAGTAAATGTGATATCCCAAATGCTTGTTGATAGTTTTTAAAATACTCTGATTTCTCGCATGATATTTTCGGGTAGAATTTGGGGTGTTACATCTCATCCCCGTCCCCGCGGATCAGAAAATCTCCGCGAATATTTCCCAAACGTAAAATCCCCACATAGATCTCCACTAACAGAGACAAGTTGACATCTCTGTAGACAAGACTATATAGTGCCAAAATAATAATAACGATACTAGTAGTTTATTAATATCAAAAGACCATTTATTTCATATATCGCAATCTCAAGAAATTTTATATAATTTCACGAGTAAATTAAGCAATATTTATTATTCTAAATTTTACTCGGGTTTTCTTTTATTTGCTATGGAAAACCAACTATAACATCATGGATTCAAGGGCAGAAGGCAATTCTGTAGTTGGTACCACCTGGGCATGAAACTGTTTTAGTATCATCACTGGGATACTGATAAGCATCTGGGCAAGACTTTTCTCTACAAGTTCGCACTTTGTTGCATCCATTAGAGGTTGGACCATATTGCATTGGAATGTTGAAATCATCAATCACAGATATATCAAAGTAATCCTGATTGTTTCCACCGTTAAGAGTGAATTCAGCAAGTGTGGTAGGGGGTTTACCAGATACAGAGCAACTTAGGGCACCAGCGCAGTCACCGGTTTGACAACTACCACGGCCTGAGCCATCGAATCTGCAACCAGTTCGGCCCCAAATTCGACCTGAGGTTCCAGCAGGAATGTCTAAGACATATGACTGTCCTGAATTCAACTGCCTACCACCACCTCTGGGAATGCCAGCTGGCCAGACAGTGTAAGAGCATCGGTTGACAATTTCAAAATTTGCTGCCTGTGCAGATAACAAGCAAAGAGTGAACATAGACAACAATGATATTTTCATGGGAGACATTTTTCATGCAGAGAAATAAACAATTAACTCACAAGACTAGAACACTGAGTGATGTTGTTTTGTGAATAGAAATTAGGAATTAAGATTAGCTTATATAGGCTACAAACAGGACCATAATTATTATGAAACTACAATGCCGTATGTAAAAAAATCAATTAAATTGAAAAGTCTAATCATTAATGATACATGACTTTTTATTTACAGTTTCACACGGCATCTCTAGTTGATTCTTTTTCTCACAATTTAACTTTTTGTTTTGAATATAAGATTGGTTTTAAATTATATATTGTCACTCAATAAAGTCGTCATGAAACTCAAAAATAATTTTATAAAATATTTTATATTTCATTATCTTACAATATAACGAATTTCTCAAAAATATTATTGTAAAATCTGGGACAGAAATAAAAGCATTTAAATGCTATATATATATATATATATATATATATATATATATATATATATATATATATATATATATATATATATATATATATATATATATATATATATATATATAATGATAAATTGTTCACACACTTCAAGGAGACGTGTTTAGTTATTAGTATTAAAAATATATAAGTTTATTTTATTCTGTATTCATCATTTTTGTAATAATATAATTAATATAGTTATATTATAAGTAATCAAATTTAAGATTATAATAAATATATTCAAATATTAAAATATAATCAAATTTAAGATCACAGTAATAAAATTAAAATGATTTAATTTTCGTAATATAATTTTTGCTTAATATCATTAAAATTTAAAATACATTCAAATATATATTAAGTATTGTGTTATCCTTTCTTATTTGTTGAAGCTTTGGTCTTTCAATATTTTGTTAAATTTTAATAATTTAACTTTTTTATTGTGTGATAACGCAACATATGTAACATATATAATAAATGTTTGTATAATATTTCGTAATATTTTAGACTTTTCAATTTTATAACTAAATAATTATTTATTTAATCAAATTTATATAATAAATTCCAATTAAAATAATAGCTTTGTAATATATTTCATAATTCTAAGTATTAAAGTTAATTAAATTAATGTTTTATAAAATTTGTTAAATAAATAATTTATATCATATTTAGTTAAATTCATTACTTTTTAATAATTAGTTGATAATTAACTATTTTGTTATTAATTTAATTTGTGAAATGAATTACTATATATTTATATATAAGAAAAAATTAGAATATATATATATATATATATATATATATATATATATATATATATATATATCAAAAAAAATAATAAGAAAAATATATATTTTATTAAAATAACAAAAAGAAAGTTTAGTATGTTTCATATTACTTTTAGGCTGTAGTTTTTATTATTGGTTGAAGTTCATAGGCTACAATTACTTAGTTGTGGCCAATCTCACAAATCTGTGCTCTTTATGTTTAGGCGACGGTTATAGAGGTGGCTTAAAATATTTATGACTAAAAAATTCTTATATACATGATAGGCAACGGTTATAGTACACCCACATTCCATAACCGTGTAGTGAAAATTTATAAAATTCATGAAACTTGACAATGCGTAAAAAGTGTTGCCTATTCTCTATTAAGTTACGGTTTTTTAATCGTTGTCTATTAGTCCGTTGCCTAAAGTCAAAAATAGTGTTGTGTAACTTTTTTTTCATAAATTTCATACATCATATATAAAAGTTTCTTAAACATATTGAGCAGTTATATATAAAAGTTTCTTTGAAGTCATGAATCACTTGGAATTCCAATCCCAACCAATCGGCCATTTCCTTCCAAACATCCACCACTTTACGGCAATACAAAAGCGAATGATTCGACGATTCGATAACTTCTTCACAAAAAACGCAATCAAGACTATATGAGGAGGGAATGATTCCTCTGAGAAAAAGAGAGTCCTTTGTAGGAATTCTATTGAGGAGACATCTCTAACCAAAAGCTCTCACATTAAGAGGCACATCGACTTTCCAAATAGAAGAAAATGAGAAATCATAACGATTAGGCGGTCCAAAATTAACATACCTCTCACATAAGGCCGAGTAACAAGACGCTACCGAAAAACAACCGTTAGAGGACAGCCGCCATTGGACCGAATCGGCTGAATTACCGGTTGGGCAGCGCTGTAGCAGCACTTGCTGCAACTGCTGGTCGTCCGCAACAGCTTCCGGGGTGGCTGGCAGCTGCACTCCGAGATTGCTCCATTGCCAATAATCGTTGTTCCAACCTCCCATGCTAGCGACGGATACATCCTGCAAAACAGAACCTTTGAACAGAGCCGGGAAATGGTCCTTAAGAGATCCTCCATCAATCCAATGAGAATGCCAAAAGGATGTAGAGAATCCATTTCCCAAATGAAAAAAACATAATTTCGCAAAAAACTCCTCCGGGACCTTTTTCTCCAACGCATAAATATCCGCCCACCACGCCGAACAAGAGTTCCTATTAAGCATTTTCCCTCCGTTCTTAATCACTTGAAGTCTAATATCTACATAACGAGCCTTCAAAATGCGGAACCATAATGAATTGGAGTCTTCAAGAATTCTCCACTTCCATTTAAATAAAAGGTATATATATATATATATATATATATATATATATATATATATATATATATATATATATATATATATATATATATATATATATACTCGATTTGTATTCAATTGAAAGAGAAGATCAAAATTGTTATATCTTGGATTTTAAGTCAAGTTGAAAAAATTATTCAAACTTGTATTCATTGTATTGATCATCAAGTGTGTGGTGACATTCGTTTGTAATAGAAAGTGGTGTGCTTCCTAAGTATTGTAAACAGAAAATGATGTGCTTTCTTGTTTTGTAATAATCATCATAATGTTGATGATTATTGGAAAAATGTCATTTGAATCGGGGTGATTCAAAGTCCACCATAGTTGTTGGTGTTTTTGTAAAATCAAGGAAGTGACATGCTTCTTTGTTGTTGTTAGAAGATTGTAGGAGAAATTTTGGTGTGATGCTTGTACAAATATCTAAAAATAGTGAAAATTTCTCACGGTGTGTGAGTGGACTATATGTATCATTGGTTGATAAGGAGAACTAGTATACATATTTGTGTTCTTTATTTTTTTTTTTTGCATTTAAATTCTGCACTTTACTTTATAAGTTCATCAACATATTTATGAAAAAATAAGAACATAGGAACCATCACTTAAAAACTAAAAAAAAAAAAGAAAATCTAACTCATTTGCACTTTATACTTATAGACTCGCCTCTTAATAAAAAGAAGTCGCCTTCAGTTGATGAATTCACCCCAAGTTGAGGGACTCGCCCCTTAGTAAAAAAAGTCGCATTTAGCTGAGGGATTCAGCCCACGCTAAGGGACTCGCCTCTTAATAAAAAGGTTGTTTTTAGCTGAGAGACTCACCCCAAGACAAGGGACATACCTCACAAGTGGAAGAAGTCTTGAAAATATTTCTACCTTCACAAAGCTCTTGCGCTTGAGGGACTATGGAGTGTTATATTTGTGAGAATCCTAAACAAGGGAGGTTGTGGCATCCACGCCTAAGAGTGATGTCACCTAGGCGACATCCACACAAAACAGGGGGCTCGGCCTAAGGATTGGTGACGTGTAAAACATTGGTGTCTCGCGTTAGTCAGGCGAGTGGAAGTCCACCATGATTCCAGGAAATTATAAAGAAGCTAGCCAGCAAGAATGTTGGATCAAAGCTATGAAGTCTAAATTAGAAGCCTTGACACAAAAAATAAACATGGATCTATATTATCCTCCAAGCAACATTAAACCTATTGGGAGAAAATGGGTTTCGAAGGTTAAACATAAGGCAAATGGAACAATAGAAAAGGTATAGAGTGGTTGCCATAGGGTATAATCAAGTAAAGTGGATTTATTTCTTTGAGACATTCTCACTTGTAGCTAAGATAACTATTGTAAGGTTATTACTTGCACTGGCTTTTATTCATTCATGGCATTTACACCAATTAGATGTAAGTAATTCTTTTTTGCATGGAGATTTACATGAAGAGATGTATATGTCCATACCTCAAGGAGTCACATGTCCAAGTCCAAATCAAGTGTACAACTTGATGAAGTCTCTTTATGGCTTGAAACAAGCCAATAGAAAGCGGTATGAAAAGCTAACAGGATTTCTTACTACACAAAGATATCAATAATCAAGCTCAGACCACTCTTTGTTCACACTTCACAAAGAATCTCATTTTATTGCACTACTGATTTATTTTGATGATGTTATTCTGGCAGGAGATTCCTTAGATGAGATTGAAAGAATCAAGAGTCCACTTGATTATGAATTCAAGTTTAAAGATCTTGGGAAGCTAAAATACTTTCTAGGCGTAGAAGTTGATCGCTTTACCAATGGCATCAGTATTTATCAAAGAAATTATTGCTTGAATTTATTGAAGGATATTGGCTTACTTAGCTTTAAGCTTGTCAAAACTCCACTTGATCCAGCCATCAAAATACACTAAGATACATCAGTACCTTATGAAGATATACTCAGTTACTGAAGACTAGTAGGAAAGCTACTCTACCTCGCCACTACAAGGCCTAACATTGCTTTCTTTACAAAGTAACTGAGTCAATTCCTCACTACACCAACCATAACTCACTATGATGCATCTTGCAGAGTAGTGAAGTTCCTCAAAAATTCACTAGGAAAAGGCTTAATGTACAAAAGAGATTCCACACTGCAACTTCTTAGTTTCACAGATGTTGGTTGGGCATGGTGTTTGGATACTAGGAGATCAACATTAGGTTATTGTTTCTTCATTGATTCACCCTTAGTTTCATGGAGAGCAAAGAAACAACAAACAATTCTAGAAGTTCCTATGAGACAGAATATCTAGCTCTTTCATTTGTTGTATTTGAGCTTCAATGGTTACTCTATTTGATGAAAGATTTAAGGATCCAATGTAGCAAGCCAAATGTTCTCTATTATGACAATCAAAGTGAAATTCATATTGTAGCTAACCCAGTTTTCCATGAGAGGAGTAAGCACTTGGAAATTGATTGTCATTGTGTTAGGGAAAAGCTTCAACAAGGCATTTTCAAACTACTTCCCATCAAGTCTCATGCTCAACTTGTAGATTTTTCTCCAAGGCTCTACCACCTAATACATTCAACGACTTCATATCCAAGCTAAACATGATTGACATCTATCATGCTAAACTTGAGAGAGGGTGTTAAAACTATCAAATACATACATACATGCATGACATGATGTGTGTGTGTGTGTGTGTGTGTGTGAAGGCTCGTGACAGATATGCAACATGTTCATGTATGCTAAGTTGTGCAGTTAGTGAAAGTGTGTGATAAGCTATCATAAGTGAACTATATAGTAGTTATATTGTTAAAGAGTTAGTTAGTAGTTAGCTGCATCTAAAGCTACTATATCATCATTGTAACAAACTCTCGTCAATTCTCTCTTTTTGCTCTCTTCTTCTCTCATTTCATCATATTTGTTGATAACTTCATGATCATGTTAAGGAATAAAATGTTGTTCTTCTCAGAACAGATGTTGGACACGATGTCTAAGACAATGTGTTCAACATCTTATACCAGATTTGACAGATAATAGAAAATAAATCATAAGACAATAAAGAACACAAAAGATTTTCAACCTAGTTCGGTGCAACGTCACCTACGTCTATGGGGCTTCCGACCCAAGAAAGGAAATTCACTCTCAATTGTATTAGTACAAAGTGTCTTAGAATAAAAACCTTTGTTCAATGTCCGTCTTCTTAATACTACATGTGTATTTCTATTCAGGACTCTTTATAGAATTATTCCTCTCTTAATAGTTAGAAAGACAAATTGGCTTACTTTAAACTCTCTCAGTTCAAGACCACTTTTCTAATACACTACCTATGAAGCTTTATTTAGGCTCCCCCTGAATAAGTGACCTCTCTCACTCTCTCAAGAACTCTCCCAAGTGTACTATGATTGAAAATATGGAACAATCAAACACTCACAAATACTTTGTTCTCAAGCTTACATAATTAGTATCTAGGAACAAAGTATTACAACCTACAAAAATAAGACTCAACTAAAACATAATTCTCCTAATGAGTAGATATTTTCTTTTGAGGTTGGAGTCTTCACAAAGGAGATCAAGTCTTTATATAGCCAAAAAAATCGAGCTCCAAAAGCCCATCATGCATTTTGGCTGGACTTTTAAAAAGTACATGTGATTAATCTTCAACAATGATGATTTTCGATCTTGATTGATCACCTTGAATAAATTTGAATTTCTTGACTATTCTTGTTGTATTTGATTCAGATCACATCCTACAAAAACAAACATGATCAATCAAATCTTTATTACAAATTAAGCATTCCACATGCAATCTTGCTAAAATAAGATCTTTTCAAAATCCAAACTCAAGCTAGCACACTTATATCTCTGATATAACAGAAAAAGAAATAAATTTTTAAAAGGACAAGATATACTTTAATTTATCTTGCTCACCAAGTAACAGACCAAGACAGATGTCTCACAGAATGCTGGAACATTTGACATGACATTTGTCCATGTAACAAAATTTTATGAATCTTGAACAAATAAAATAAAATCTTTACTTGATATAAAATATAATTCAAATTTCTCACGCAAAGGGTCCAGAATAAATCTCTTGCAAAAATTGAATCACTCTTTAAATCATCATTAAGAAAGATTGAAGATTTTCTCATTAAGTGCAAATTCAAAATAAATCTCTTCATGGAATGAATCTTCAATTAATATATTTTGATATCCAATATCAACACAATCTTGATTAAACTAAATCTGAAACAAATCTTCCTTTAAGCCATATTCAAATAAATTTTCTTTCAATGCAAATCCAATCGAACCAAATCTTCTTATTTAAACCAAATCTCAATCTCTATAATTAAACCATATCCAAATAAGTCATCTTCAACCTTTATGGATTTAATAAAATCTATTTCCAAACTGATTTGGATTAACAAACTTCTTTCAAAAACAATCTTCTTAAAAACAAACACAATCAAGCTCAAATTTACTCACGAAATCTAGCTAATATATTGAGGCCAGATATTGCCCCTCATGCTGGAACATCTTGTCCGTCATGATGCATCTTCACCGAAATATATCTTGTACTACTCATATTGTTTTACCTAATGCGGTCAATCAAAATGAACAATAAGAAATGTGGTTGAGCCTAACTCAACTCAACAAAACTGGCTTATAGGGTGATGATTGTACCCACGTATAAGGACATGTTCATGTCATGCATTATGGGACTCTTAACACACTCCTCCACACCCAGGATTAGACATCCGAAGCGTGGAAATAATTGGTATGTGATAGCAGATGATCCATCGAATTTTAAACGAGACTCTTAATATCATATTAAAAAATGTTGGGGCTAACTAACCATGCGCAACGATGCACCACCACGAACTATCAAAAAATTGAATCTTGGATATCATAAACATAAATTTAACTTTATTGTAATCTATTTACAGATCTACACATCATGCCTATATGTCAACCTTAGTTTTGATGACAAAAATAAAGCTCAGTTGATTTTTCTTCTATTTATTGTTCCTACATATACTTTATTCAATAGTCTAGCTATTCGCTATACGCTTAAGTTAATTACAAAATACTGAGTTTTAGTTTTATCTCTAAATTTAATTTAAGTACTACTATTTTTTTTTAATAAACTGAAAATTCAATAAATCAAAAGGAAAGGAGAATTACAAAAAATACAGGGGACCAAATCAAAACCCCTTAGGAGAAGAGCCTAAGCCTAGGGATACCTTCATTTTTTGTTTGATGAAAAATTAATAAAAATAATTTCTCCTTTCAATACAGTTAAGTCATGTCTATATCTCAACTTAGCTTTGATGAAAAATAAAAATTACGAAATTTTAGTTATCATTCAGATATCTTATTCAACATTTTAGTCCGTATCTATATTTATAAATTAATTATACTATTATCACGTGTATAACACACTCTTCATCTACGAATATAATTTTTTTTATAAGACTTATCTCATTTATATTTTTTTAAATTGTATATTTTATTAATTATTCTAGTACTATAATTTCTTTTCTTTTTTTCGTTTACACGTGATGTCTATATAATAACCTTAACTTTGATGACATATATAAAATTCTGTTGAATTTTCTTCTATTTTATTACTGTTCGGATGATTTGTTCAACATTCTAGCTGGATCCTATACATGTAAGTTAATTACAATTTAGAGTTTTAGCTTGGTATCTAAATTAAATTTATGTATTACTCCTATGATCTAAAACTATAAAAGTGACTATAATTTTCACACCATGTCTATATTACATATCAACCTTAGCTGTGGTCACATAATTAAAGCTCTATTTAACTTTATGAATTCTTAGGATATATTATATAATTCAACATTTTGTGCCGTACCTATGTGTGAAAATTAATTAAAAGAATATTTTATGTGCGAATCTTAATTTAAATGAAGGTCACTATATTTACCTTTCTAATAAACTTTTTTTGAAAATGTTTTGGACACTTGATCAATAGAGCTATGCTTTAATATGAACTCATATTCCTAATTCCCTTAATGAGCCAGAGAGTTAATGAAAAAAATAAAATAAAACCTAATTTTAAATATTCTTTTTTATTTCATATTTTTTAATACAAGAGGGTCTAGGCCCAATGAAACAAAACAGACTATGGGATTATAATCGACTATTTAACCTCCCACGCCCTCAATTATACATGATACCCCATAGTTACTGCTATTATCTTTATGTTCTTACTAAATCTTTTATGATTTTTTATTGCATTTACCTGATTTTGCGAAGATATATCAAAAAATTTGGTACAAAATCACTCATTTTCAGTAAAAATTTGAAAAAATATCAAAAAAAGTTTAAAATTTTCAATAAACTAAACACTTATTGAAATTTTTTGTAGTGTTAAATTTTTGTTTGTTTTTTATTAAATATGAACTATCGAAATTTTAAAAAAAATTGAAAAATAAGGCAAATACCAGATTTATCAAAATTTTCTATATGTTAAATATTTTTCAAAAAAATAAATAAAAAATTCACACCAAATATTTAAAAATGAACTATCGGAATTTTAGTCTGTTATCGAAAATTTTGAATGAACTACGAATATGAAAATATGTCCATGGGCAACTTGGAAATTCTAAAAATATTGGGGTGGTAAGTAGTCATTATAATCCTAATGTAATAACAAATGCCAACGAGTTCTGCTAAAAAAAACAAACACAATCCTGGTTTAGCCAATTCTTGATTATTTAAAGTAAATTCCATCCAACTCTCATATTGTAGTGTGTAGAAGTAAGACTTATATATATATATATATATATATATATATATATATATATATATATATATATATATATATATATATATATATATATATATATTGAAGAGTAATTCAATATTCAGAAGATGAACATCAGAAGTTCTGATGTGGGCTGATCTTCTGATGGTTACTCAGAAGATAGTGTTGACTAGATGATGTTACCTTCTGAGTCCCATTAGCTTAGCTGTTTAGTAGTAAGGGTACTTTAGTATTTTGTAGTACTGTACTGTTTGTACCTTAAACTTGTTCACTAAGTTTAGTCTGTTAGGGCTTAGGTGGCAATTTTCTTTTGTATAAATAGCCTTGTAGTAGCTATCATTTATTAACAACGCAAGCAGAATATACAATATTATTCTCTCATTAATCTTTGCGTCGTTATTCTCTTTGTCATCATCTTTATTCATTGTGCACCAACAATTGGTATCAGAGCTCCGGTTCCAAACACAGGGAAATACAAGTGAACGTGAGTTTGTGTGACTGTGTGATTGATTTTGTTTCAGGGAAACAAAGTTGTGTTGAATCACATTTTTCTTGGTTGTTTGTGGGTTGGGAAACACTGTGTGAGTGTGAGTGAAATCTGTTTTTGTCTGCACAAGTTTAAAGATGAGTGGAAGCAACTTGAATACCAAACTTCCAGTTCTTGATGGTGAAAACTGGAATAGATGGATGATTCAAATGCGTGTATTATTTGGTGCTCAAGATGTTCTAGATCTTGTCACCGGAGGATATGTTCCAGTTGCAGCGAATGCAACGGAAGAACAAAGAGAAGTGTAGAGAGAAACGAAGAAGAGAGATCAAAAGGCGTTGTTCTTCATCCATCAGTGTGTGGATGTGAATGTGTTTGAGAAGATTGATGATTCTATGACGTCAAAGGGGGCGTGGGATATACTGGTCAGGTGTTACGGTGGTGACGTATCAGTGAAGAAGGTGAAGCTTCAATCCCTGAGAAAGCAATATGAGAATCTCAACATGAAGAACAATGAGAAAGTCTCTGAGTATATCTCTAGAGTGATTTTGATCACTAATGAGATGAAGGCTTGTGGAGAAACCCTTTCTGAACAAGTAATCATAGAGAAGATATTGAGGTCACTTACTCCTCAATTTGATTATATTGTTCTATCTATTGAACATTCTAAAGATCTGGAAACCATGAGAATAGAAGAGTTGCAAAGCAGTTTAGAAGCACAAGAGTTGTGTCTGACTGAGAGAACTTCTGAGAGAGAGAAGTTGAGCAAGCTCTGAAGGCTTCTTTTGTCAAGAAGGACCAGAAGCATAGACGTGGTGATAGATTCTAGAAGGAAGCCTCAACTTCTGATGAAAAGAGATATCAGAAGGGAAAGGATAAGAAGAATGTTCAATGTTACTGTTGCAAACAGTTTGGCCATTTTGCTAGAGACTGTTTGGCAAACAAAGGAAGGAGATCAGAAGAAGCAAATATAGCGAGATGAGGTTCAGATGATGAACCTGTGCTATTGATGGCTTCAGAGCCTGACGAAAGATGTTCGTCAGAGTGGTGGTATATGGACACTGGGTGTTCAAATCACTTGACTGGAAACAAACAATGGCTGATAGATTTTGACACTGAAAGGAGGACAAAAATCAGATGTGCTGATGATAAGTATCTTTATGCAGAAGGTATGGGAATGTCAAAGTCAAAGTGAAGAATGGGAAGAATGTTCTGATCAAAGACGTTTGGTATGTTCCTGGAATCAAAAGCAATCTGATGAGTGTGGGTCAGCTCATTGAAAAAGGTTTCTCAGTTGTTATGAAGAACAACCTCTTGAAGTCGTATGATTCCAATCAGAAGTTGATTATGCAATCTGAACAGGGAAGCAACAGAACATTCAAGGTGAATGTAGAAACAGCTGAAACAGAGTGTCTGAGTGCTGAAGGCTCAGAAGGTGATAGTAAGTTGTGGCACAAGAGGTTAGGGCACTTGAACTATAGAAGCCTGGGGCATCTAAGTTCTAAGAAGCTTGTACGTGGCATTCCTAAGATTGTGAAGCTTGAGAAGTCATGTGAGGTATGCATGAAAGGCAAACAATCCAGATTGCCATTTGTATCAAAAGTTGCTCCAAGAGCAAAGCATGCTCTGGGAGTAGTGCACTTTAATGTGTGTGGACCATTTACAGAACCTTCACTTGGAGGAAATAGGTATTTTGTGTCTTTTGTGGATAAGTTCACAAGAATGACGTGGGTAACACTTATCAAGTTTAAGACTGAGGTGTTCACAGAATTCCAGAAGTTCAAGGTGAAGGCTGAGAAGCAGAGTGGTCAGAAGATAAAGATTCTCAGAACGGATGGTAGAGGTGAGTATAACTCTACAGAATTCCAGAAATTCTGTGATGATAATGGAATTGAGCATGAGGTTACTGCTCCTTATACTCCTCAACACAATGGTCTTGCTGAACGTAGAAACCGTACTTTGCTTGATATGACGAGAAGTATGCTAAAAGAGAAGAAGTTTCCTCATAATCTATGGGGAGAAGCTGTTGCTACTGCAGCATATGTGCTCAACAGGTGTCCAACAAAGAGGCTGAAGGAAATTGTTCCTTTAGAGAAGTGGACTAAGGAGAAGCAGAGTGTTAGTCATCTGAAGGTTTTTGGTTCTGTGTGTTACAAACACGTTCCAGAAGCTAGAAGGAAAGTGATGTTATTGGTGGGGTACCATAGTACAGGTGCGTACAAGCTCTATTGTCCAAAAACTAATAGAGTTGAAGTCAGCAGAGACGTCATTGTGAAAGAATCAGAAGTTTGGGATTGGAGAGAGTCTCAACCAACTTCTGATGTAGAGATAACTTTTGAAGAAAGTCAGAAGATGAGGAATCTTCTGAAGATGAGTCAGATGGTGAATCTGATTCTGATCCAAATTCTGATGATGATCCAGAGTCTGGTGGTAGTCATGATTCTGGAAGAGAAAAATCTGAAGACGTAGGGTCTGGAGGACAAGCTTCTGGAGATGATTATGAAGGTGGTGACTCTGAAGTAACTCAGCGACCACAAAGAGTCAGAACTATACCTAGAAGGTTTGCAGATTATGACATGTCGCAAGACACAAATGTTGACTCATAAGGAGAGGTCATTCAGTGTGCCATGTTAGTAGATTCTGAACCAGTAGGTATTGAAGAAGCGCTCAAGAAGAAAGTCTGCCTGAATGCCATGAAAGAAGAACTTGAGGCTATAGAAAGAAACAAGACTTGGAAGCTGACAGAACTTCCAAAGAAGAAGAAACCATCAACGTCAGATGGGTTTTCAAGGTAAAGCTGAAGCCAGATGGATCAGTTGGTAAACACAAAGCGAGGCTAGTGGCAAGAGGTTTTCTTCATAAACCTGGGCTAGATTACTTTGAGGTGTTTGCTCCTGTAGCTAGACATGAAACAATCAGACTGGTGATTGCTTTAGCTGCAAACAGAGGTTGGTCCTTGTTGCATCTGGATGTAAAGTCTGCATTTTTGAACGGTCCATTACAAGAGGAGGTATACGTGTCACAACCCCCTAGCTTTGTGAAAAAGAATCGGGAAGGGATGGTGTACAAATTACATAAAGCTATGTATGGATTGAAGCAAGCACCCAGAGCTTGGAATTTGAAAATTGATTCATTTTTCAAGAAGCAACGGTTTCAGAAGTGTGAGATGGAATATGGAGTTTATGTGCAACATTCTGGAAGTAATATGATTATGTTGTGTCTGTATGTTGATGACATATTGCTTACAGGGAGTTGTCCAGAAGATCTGATGAAGTTCAAGAAGGTACTGATGGATGAGTTTGAGATTACAGACTTTGGGAAAATGTCATATTTTCTAGGGATGGAGATTCTGTACTCAGAAGATGATATCATTCTGCATCAACTGAAGTATGAGTTAGAACTTCTGAAGAAATTCAAGCTGGAGAATTGCAAAGCTGCTGTTACACCGTCAGAAACGAATCAGAAGTTGGACTCTGACTCTGAAGGTGAAGATGTTGATGCTACGATCTTCAAACAGCTGGTGGGTTCTCTGAGGTATTTGTGTAATACCAGGCCTGATATATGCTATGCAGTTGGATTGGTTAGTAGGTTCATGAGTAAACCTAAGTGGTCTCATTACCAAGCTGCTGTCAGAATCTTGAAGTATGTCAAGGGAACTCTGAAGTTTGGCATATTGTTTCCTTCTGGGAGAAAGGAAGAATCAGAATTATTGAGTTATTCTGACTCTGATTGGTGTGGAGACAGAGTTGATAGAAGGAGTACTTCTGGATATTTGTTTATGTTTCTGGAAGGTCCCATTTCTTGGAGTTCCAAGAAGCAAGCTGTTGTTGCTCTATCAACCTGTGAAGCTGAGTACAACGCAGACGCTGTAGCTGCATGTCAAGCTGTGTGGCTTCTGAAAAAAGGTGTTTTCGGAAGTGCATCTCCGAAAACACCCCCCATTTGGTGTTTTCAGAGATGCACTTCCGAAGTCTGAGAATTTAAAAAAAAATACTTCGAAAATGCATTTCCGAAGCAGGGGTAAAGTGGGGTTTTCGCTGGGAGTGACCCCCATAGGGAGATGGATAAAGAAATTTTCATTATAAATGCAATCGGATTCTACACCAAATTAATACTGCTTTTAACAGTTATCTGGTTTTATGTTAAAGTAGTTTTTCAAAACGGAATGTAATTCAGTTTGTAAATCATAAACACCCCATGGCCACATTATTCTGTTACTAAAAACACCGGATAATTTCATCCAAAAAAAACACCAGATAATTAGAAGAAATACTCTATTAAAACATATTAAAACTTAAATTATATAATGTTTTTTTGGGAGCCATGCAAATAGTAGTCATAATAAAACATTTAAATGATATGATATAGTCATTTCTGGAAAGCATGACCTGAAGCTTCTTTCATAACATCACCTCCATGTGAGGATAATACTACCTTGAACCATATAATAACATTGGATATACATGCATAATACTACAGTTGTTAGATAACACAGTAAAGGATAACATAGTTTACAACAAAAGGATTTGGTAACCTATTAAAGTACAGTCAGAGATTATATCCCGAAACCAGCAACAAAAATAAGAGTTTATCTTCTCTGAAAATTATTATTGAACTGGGAATATTGTTGTTGTGGATCAACTCCGGGACAACTTTGCAAGCTCGGAGATGAGAATGAAGAGCTCACTGATGATTGCTGCCCTGGTTGCCCTGGCGTGGACTTAACTCCTGTATCAAAGTGAAATGAGAAATCACTTTGTGAAAAACTGGAAGATCCAAAATCTGGCAACGTTGATATACCGTCTCTTCCAGTATGACAGTTGGAAGGTTCCTGGTTACCTCCTTGAGTTCCTAAATTTTCTTCTACTGGAAGCACACCTGTAAGGGTCTTAAATGCAAATTCTAGGCATGGGTCTGACCAAGTATTCATAAAAGACTCGCAGAACTGTAATTCAGTATTGTTATGGTTTAAGGTTTGAGTTTCAAAACCCGGTGGTTTATCCAATGTACCAAATTCACCCTCAGCCACCTGGTCATTTTTCTTTAATGGCTCAGTTTCAAAACCCGGTGGTTGATCCAATGTACCAAATTCACCCTCAGCCACCTGGTCATTTTTCTTTAATGGCTCAGTTTCAAAACCCGGTGGTTGATCCAATGTACCAAATTCACCCTCAGCCACCTGGTCATTTTTCTTTAATGGCTCAGCAACCTGGTCATTTTTCTTTAATGGCTCTTCTTGTATTTGCGAGTATGCATTGGTTCTAGAATGATCCAGAAGTTGGGTCGTGTTTTCAGCTTCAACAAATGGAGGTTCTCCAAACAAATTCCTTATCATTTCACTTTCATAACTATGAGATTCTCCGGTGGTAGTCATCAACACAGGTTCCAAATTCCTTATTATGTTGCCTTCATGACTCTGAAATTCTCCGTTGGTAAACTTAGGCACATTTTTGTCAGATGTGGAGCTAGTCCTCAACTCAGGTTGCCTAGGCAGAAGCTCTGAAGACTCTCCATCCATATTTTTGACAGATGTGGAGCTAGTCATCAACTCTGGTTGCCCGAGCAGTGGCTTTGAAGACTGGCCAGCCATATTATGCTCTTTCTTGGTTGGGGATGGGTTTGGATTGTCATGAATTTTTCCATTAATGCTGGTTGTTACTCTCCCATGCAACTCATTATTTGCCCCGTCACCAACACCAGGAGACGGTACTTTAAAAATTTCTGCAGCAGAATCATCAGGCAAAGCACCAGTAAGAGTCTTGAATGCAAATTCTAGGCATGGGTCTGACCAAGATTCACTGAACGGCAAGGTGGGCTCTGGCTTTGATCTATCATCACTAATATTTTCAGCTTCAGCTTTCTCCAATTGTTGTTCCTTGTGAACAGTTTGGTCATCAGATGATTTACCACTCTTTCTTGATGATTTTTCTAGCATTTCTGTTTTCAAACTGTCAGATGCATGACGAGTAAGCTTGGCTTCTTCCCCAGCATGGAGATGGTCTGATGCTACATTAGTTAAAAGTACAGTTGCAGCGGATTCTTCTTTGCTTGATTTTTTACTTGAATATTCAAGAGCTTTATCAGAAGGTTTGGCCTCGGGTTCAATGCCAGCAAGTCGCTTTGACAACCGCATAGGGGGGACTTTGACCTCTTTCTTTCTTTTGGATTTGTTTGACTGCACTGATGCATTTTTGTCCCTGCCTCTTGTAACATTATTGCTTTGACTATCCTTGCTTCCTCCGGTAACGTTGTCAATCAATGTTTTTTGAATATCAGTTTCATGTACAGTGTTAGGTCCATTATCAACTGAATTGTTTTGATTTTGAATATCAGTTTCATGTACAGTAGTGGGTCCATTGTCAACTGAATTGTTTTGATTTTGAATATCAGTTTCATGTACTGTAGTGGATCCATTATCAACTGAATTGTTTTGACTGTCCTTGCTTCTTCCCGTGCCAGTGTCAAACGTAGGTTTTTGAATATCAGTTTCAGGGGCTGTACACGGTCCATTATCAACAGAATTATCAACTGGTGGTAACACAGGTCCATTATCAACAGAATTATCAACTGGTGGTAACACACCCGTGAGGGTATTGATTGCATAATCCAAGCATGGATCAGACCAAGAGTAGTGGAATGCAAAGGACAGCTGAGGTTCTGATTTCTCGTCATCCACTTCAAGTGTTTCCAGTTGATTGTCTGCAACAGGTAGGACTAAAGGAGATTTTCTTCTTTTATTTCGTGACTCTCCATTTAATGGTGAATGATCTGGCCCACCCTCACCTTGCTGCAATTCAGCTGTGACTTCTTTAGACCTTTTGCTTTCAGATCCAGCCAATCGTTTTGAAGCCCGACAAGGAATGTGGGGCTCTTTCTTCTTACTAAATTTGTTTGAGTTGGTCCGAGATTCAGGCTTATTATCTTCAGAAAGAGTGGTTCTCAAATTCATTGCCTTTGGTTGCTCAATTTCTGGGACACCATTGAGATGCTGAGATGATTTATTTTCCATGTCAGCAGCTAGAGTGGTTCTGTTTTTTCTTAAGTTTCTTTTTGGAACTATAGGAGTCTGATTATTGATCACATTGTCAGCCAACTTAACAGGATCAGCCCCAGCCAGTCGCCGTGAACCCCGATGGCCGACTTTCAAGGATTCACCTGAGGTATCTGGAGCAACTGTCCTTCCAGATGACACATTCACGTCTTGCCCTTTCATTAAGTTGTTAACATCTGGCAATTCTAAGCTTTCAGCTGGTTCTTTGACTGCAATAAAAAATTGAAATACATAGAAGTGAGTATTAAGTATAAATGGCATATTCTTCATCCCTAAGTTGGTTGAGCTCGAAGAAATTAACCAGTCACTAAAATATATTTCATTTATGAGTTTTCTTACCGGCAGAAATCTTCTGCCTTGGTGTAGACTGCTTGGGTTTCTGTCTTTTGGCAGCAGGTGTTGGCTAATTTGAACAGAAGCATAACAAGAAAAATGAAATTATTCACAGTTGTAATTCTAAAATGCAAGCATGGAACATTATTGATCAGAAGATCCACATTATATAGCATGCTTGTGTTTGAGTTAACTAATACCAATGAAAATCTGTAAAGCATATTATTCAGTTTGGCATATCTTAATAAAAAAAGATTCATATCATCCTTGAATTTTAGTCTCAAGTCCGGTGTAACTGAAGAATCCCTAGATTTTTCAGACTAAATTGCATCAGAGGTCCTTTATCTTAATTTTTTATATCATTGTAGTTCTTTTATCTTTTTTTTCATGTTAAGTTGGTCAATTCTTCATGTAAGTTGTTGGCCTTATTTGTTTAAAAACCTCAACGAAATTGGATTGAATCTCATGACATTCCATGTTTGTTACCAAAAGTCTTACTTGAACATTCATATAAGTAAATTACATTTCAATCCATCAAAATAACATCCAAGTTGAATGAAAATAATAGCTACAACCCCAAAACCATCAAAGTAACATCAATATAACATGATCTTTTTTAGTTTTATATAAGATTGTGGTCTCTTTGTTGTCATGTACACAAATATGAACCAAAAGTGGATGGGAAATGAAGGTTGGTCCAACAGTGTATACGTTTTCAACATAAATAACTAACATGGCTAGTGAAAATAAAAAATAAAGGACTAAATTGATACAAAAAAACTACTTCCTGTGTTTCTTAATACTTGTCATTTTTGGACATTGGGTTACCAAGGATTAGCCTGTTTGATAAAATTGTTCCTATTATATACCCTCCTCTTTCACTTCTCCACTTCATCAATTTAACATATATCCTCATTAAAATCCCAAAAAAAAAGTGAGTTTTTCAATAAAAATAATCTGCCCCCTTAACTTTTTCCAACAGCCAATTGCGAACTATAAATACTGGTATATAATCCTAACTTGAATTGTTTTTTCCGGAATCATTATGCATGAGTGATAGTATAGGTGATTATAAATTCTTTTGGATTAAAGTAGCACTCCCAATTTTTTTTCATGTTTAGCCATAGACTCCTCCCCCTTTATAACTTAACTACTCATGTGCCCGTGTTGTGCTCATGTACTAGAGAGAAGATAATTCAGTGCCCTTTAAATTTATATTTACGGCCACCATGTGTCATTAAATTATCATTTTATGGAAAATGTGAAAGATGATTAACGAGAGATAAGGGTATAATTGTCAAAATGTAACCTTAAACTATCAAAATGACAAGTTAAAAGGAACGCAAATTTTTTTTAAAAACCGCAAGTATTAGGGAATGGAGGGAGAACGATAAAAGACCCTGGTGCAAATTTGTCAATCTTTCAACAGTTGGAGTTATAAATTCATAACTAATATGACTTGATAAATGCAGCAATAAAGAGATATACAAAGAAGTCTTACAGTTGAGTTGTCTTCATCTTGATTTTGTCTTCTACTTGGTTTAATAGCACATTTGTTTATATCTCCAGATTCAATATAACGCAGTACATCCTTCTTGGAATAGAATACATATCCACTCGCTGGATCAATATATAACTGTTGGAAGTGCAATCCGATCATAATTTGTTTAAGCATCAAAACTTTATAAAATTGTAACTATAACAGATGATACTATAAACCACACGTCATTTGCAACTCACACTATATTAGGTAAATATCCATTTTATTTAATTTCTCAATAAAGACCTCCTTTTTAGAAGAAAGAGGACAGTAAATCATGAACTTCAGCAAAAATAAAAAGAAATTTCATACCCAATCTTTCCTTATGCCATTTCTGTTCTTCCTAATCTTTGCTTCTTTAATCCATCCTGGGGGTAGATCCTCTTCAGCGGACTTCTCGCCCGCAACCTAGAGTATAGCAAAACTACAAAAATTACATACTTGAAAACAAACTTATGAAGACAACCAGCAACTTCTAATAATAGTTAAAGGATCATTTACAACAATCAATATATGAAATCTATCAAATGTTATATACAAACTTTCTGCTCATTTTTTCCATAAAAATACAGATGCATTAGAATTGCACAAATAGCGCACAACCAAAGTAAACAAAAATCACCATACATGCTAAAATTTCAGTGACACGAGCACATAAATGGGAGGCCTTAAGCTGATGGCCATTTTCTTTAAGGACGGCATTTTATGGGAGGTCGCCTTAATGTTTTAACCTATAACACTTTTGTAATTATGTTTGTACTAAGCAAGTTAT
This sequence comes from Vicia villosa, assembly GCF_029867415.1. Classification (NCBI taxonomy): domain Eukaryota; kingdom Viridiplantae; phylum Streptophyta; class Magnoliopsida; order Fabales; family Fabaceae; genus Vicia; species Vicia villosa. The sequence goes on from NC_081184.1 coordinate 162,173,017, forward strand.
TTTCATGACGTGATCCTTTCTTCACAACAAATCCAGTAAACAAAATGCCTGTCATTAAATTGCAAGGTGATTATGGCTCCGTGCCAGACACAATTATAAACTTCTAATTATGAGATGTCATAGAATATGATAATGAACAATGATAAGAAAGGATCTGCCTAGTTGATGGTGAAGTTCATTAATAACTAACTGAAAAATGATAAATGTACAAACATTGTTTGGAGAGTGCATGCTAGTGAATCTCTCTCCGTCCTTGCTTCCAGAATCCATGTTGATGTATTCTTCTTCCTCCTTGCTTGGAGAATGCATGTCAATACATTTCTCTTCCTCTTCACTTGGAGAATGTTGGTTATTGTTAGTGCGTTTCTGCTTCTCTTTGTTTAGAGAATGCTTGTCAATGCATTTCTCCTCCTTGTTTGGAGAATGTTTGTCAGTGCATTTCTCCTCCTCCTTGCTTGGAGAATGCTTGCTAGTGCCTTTCTTCTTCTTTGAAGAGCAGTTGCTGGCCTTTGTAGTTTCAAGATGTCGTAGTACCTCGGGTTTGGAGTAGAATTTATGCGTATTCAATGGATCAATGAAGCACTGAAACAAGACAACAGTTTTATTGTGAGTGGTAAGTTACATTATAATGCTCACAAATACATAACATTCTCATCCAAAAAACTTAAAGAGTGACTTTTACTTTGCTCTTTTCAACAATAACCAGCATGTAACTGATTATTGAAGACAATAAGTACTAAACAGCACAAAACTATCATGTAGTAATTAATAAGCATGAAGAGTTGGTCCAACATTAAATCAAGAGAAAAAAAATCACCAAGTAGTAAATATCACATGTTCACATCTATTGAGGAGTGTAGCTTCTATCATTGAATACAAACATTGCAAACTAATGTGAGCAGGGTCTCAAAGATATGGCCCAAAATCTAGCTCACCCATTTTGGACAACTGCTCCCAAGCCATACACATGGGAAGAACAAAATACAATTAATAACAGTACACTACTATAAGGTACAGTCGGGAACATTATTATGAATAAAATTTTAGATTTCCATAATAGAAGTTTTCTACAGACAACTGTACACAAAATTTAGTCATGATTCAAGGCCAAAAACTTAAAAACTGTAGATTTAAAAGGTCAGTGATAGGAACCCAAAATTAAGAGATAAAACAAAAGTATTATTAATGATTAAAAGAAACTATTACAGAGATTGAAGCCCTATAATCCCAGAGCAAAGCTCCTCAAATGAAGAAGGAATTCCCCATTTGCCCAACCCTAAGGTTCTAACTGAACAATGATCAAAAGATACCTCACTATTCTATCCTCCACCCTATATTACAACTCACTCTCTCTCTCTCTCTCTCTCTCTCTCTCTCTCTCTCTCTCTCTCTCTCTCTCTCTCTCTCTCTCTCTCTCTCTCTCTCTCTCGTAACTAACTTTCCCCTCCAAGTGGGCCTCCAGACAGTTTGGGCCTATAAATCCATATAAGGTACCTAACTCACTCTCTTTACCATATATAACCTCACAAATACTTTTTTATTACATAATAATCCTTTCCTTCCTTATCCCTCATATTTGGGTCTCTATCAATACTCCCCCCTTCAAAACAACCTTGTCCTCAAGGTTGGGAGTGTCAATTACTCTTCTTGCTGCTAGGAGACCCTTCAGTTCTCTTGAGGAACACATAGGAATCAAGCCATTGAAGACGCTGAGGCCATACATCAATTGGATCCAAATGCTTGAGGACCAAAACTTCCCTCTATCATATACCAACATAAGCAGCACCCAAATGCTTTTGAGCCAAATCTTCCCTCTGTCATATACAAAATTAAGCAAATCATAGATTGAAAGAGGATTTCTCAAGCAGTATTGATAATCAACTCTAGTCCTAAAAGCATTGAATTTCTCTGTGTCCCATAGTCTTCCCATTGTTGATGAATTTAATGTTGTAGTTGCAAACATCATAGCGTTAGAGGTAGCATAGCCCTTTTCCATCCCAAGAAATGTGATCACAAGTAAAACAGCCCTTGCAACAATTTGCATAAGAACCCTCTTGGTGCAATAGTAGTTAAGAATTAAATCCTTGTCCCCAGGATCCCATTGCTTGAAGCTAGAGAAGCTACTTCCAAACAACCAAGCCAGATAAACAATTTTACATTTGTAGTCATTTTCTTCCCAATGTAGAGGATTTAACATGTCATCAATCACAACCACTGTAGGAAAACTCCCCCTGTAAATAAGAAACATAAATTTGATTTGGAACCAAATAGGAGCTGACATGTCTCGGATGCTGAAACTGAGCAGCAGCTGCACCAACATGCTTGAAGACCAAATATCATTTTCTATACTCCAATTGCAGTTCTTTTGTTGAAAGGTACAGATGTGGATTATTAGCTCAAGAATTAACATTTGCTTGCTTACTTGTGATGGTCCTGTTGTAGTGTCCAACTTGTGGTATCTAGCATCAATTCGAATTATCCAAGTCTTTCCTCTATCAAAAACCAAATTCAGCTGACTGTATAATGTGGGGAAATGAATCCCACAACATTCATGAACACTAACCTCAATAGGAATGGATTCCCCTGGGTCCCAATGCTTAATCACAATTAATGAATGCCAAAAAATCATTCCAAAAGCAGACTCGGTCTCCATCAGTGCCTTCCAAAATGCAAGATCATCTAGTTTTGCAAAAATTTGAGCAAAGAAACAGTGTGTCCAAGAAACATGCTCGATGTGCATAAACGGCCCAACCAAAGCAGTTGCACACAAATCATTTCTATCAACAAAATATCTTAAACACAGTGGCACCAGCAACCTCATACTCTTAAAGCATTTAAAAACATCAACACAAATCTTCACAACACATCCATGTGTCACATTTTCATTTAGTAACACAGGTGAGTCATCATATTGCATTTTTACTAAGTAGTCAAAAGCTTCCACATACCTCTCTTGTTGATGAAAATTTAACTGGGACTCCCCAGAGTTTGGAAGGGTTGGTGGCCCCGTATCTGGCGGCTTTGCCGGTGGCGGTGGGAACCTGGTCGAGCAACAAATATGACGCCGCTGCTTATGTTGCAATCTTCGCACATCACACGTGACTCCCCCAAAAGTAGTAATAGAGCAATTTCCTTTAATAGTCACGTGGTGAATCTGTTTGACCCACATAGTAATCAAGCTTTGCGTCCCTTTACCTCTCTCTTTTGGGGCTACTTCTTGTAGATCATATATTCTAGCCCAAGTGTTAAAAACTTCCCTCAACAAACTATAGTCATTTTGGGCTTTGCCAATTGGTTGCAGAGTTAATAAATCCACCACATAGTTTACCCATACTGCACTCACTTTAGTGATTTGGGTCTGACCCATTATACCCAAAATTAACAACAGGCCCACCTCATTAAATCCACTCCAACTTCTAGAAGCCTTATCCAATAAACTAACATTAATTTGACCTTGACCCATTTGGTCTAAAATCACACCCATATTAGAGATTGTCCATTTTGCCCCTATTTTCTCTAGCATCTTCCCAACAACAACGAGACGTCCCTGTTTAGTATCATACGACGCCGTTGAGATTCGATTGTTCCCCATCGTGTCCTGTGGTTTTGGTGGCGGTGGAAAAACCATAGCTCGCCGTGGAAGTCCTTTAACAGGTTGCCCAAAGTCTGGAGGCTCAACCTTAACGTCCGACGGAGGTGTAGCTGCAACCGACTTATGTGCTATATGTGGCTCTCCGACAACCACACCTAAGGTGGTCCACGACGGTTCTGGTTGAGGAGGGACAGTCGCCTGCGGATCTCCAATCAATGGTGACGCATCTGGCGGTTTTGATGGTGGGACCGGCCGTGAACGTGTTGATGTGAGTGGTCCAGTGTCTGGCGGTCTCGGAAGCGGTAAACGGAGGAACGAATTCTTGACTGGTGGTTCCGGCTCGGGGGAAATAGTTCTCGGTGAAGTGACCAGCAGTGGCTTTGGCGAAAGTGGAAGGTTATGCGATTGCTTCTCCGAAATCTCTATCGCACACTTCAAATCAGAATAGAGAGTTTGATCTTCAAACCCATTACCCTCTCCCTCTGGATCTACTCCGTTTCTCTTCTTCTCAGGTGCGATGACCTCACCTTCTTCTGTTAGTTGTTCCTCAATAGCACCGCCACCATAGTTCCTCTTTCCGAATCTGCTCACCAAAGCTATGGCAAATGTTTCCCAATCTGCATCTAGGTTCTCCAAACACCATGACTGGAACCACAACATAGATACCCCTTCCATTCTCATGAATGCCCACTGCACCTTGTCGGCGGGATAAATTTCCTGCTCATAAAAGAATCTTTCTGCTGTAACGATCCACCCCATGGGGTCTTCACCCACAAATTCTGGCAGCCCTTCATTGACGAAATCGTATGACTCCTCCGTCTCCCTCCAACACTGGCTCTCCGTCGATAATCCGGTAGGTCGGACCATTGATAGGAACCCAAAATTAAGAGATAAAACAAAAGTATTATTAATGATTAAAAGAAACTATTACAGAGATTGAAGCCCTATAATCCCAGAGCAAAGCTCCTCAAATGAAGAAGGAATTCCCCATTTGCCCAACCCTAAGGTTCTAACTGAACAATGATCAAAAGATACCTCACTATTCTATCCTCCACCCTATATTACAACTCACTCTCTCTCTCTCTCTCTCTCTCTCTCTCTCTCTCTCTCTCTCTCTCTCTCTCTCTCTCTCTCTCTCTCTCGTAACTAACTTTCCCCTCCAAGTGGGCCTCCAGACAGTTTGGGCCTATAAATCCATATAAGGTACCTAACTCACTCTCTTTACCATATATAACCTCACAAATACTTTTTTATTACATAATAATCCTTTCCTTCCTTATCCCTCATATTTGGGTCTCTATCAGTCAGATATACATTAGTGAAATGGTTGCTTTCTGACTGACAACAAGCTTGTATTTAAGGAAGGAATGATAAAAACAGCTAACTACAGAAAACTGGAAAAAAGTTGGTCTAATTAAAGTTTCAAATGGTCAACAACAATTATATCAAACAACTGAATAAAATAATCTATTAACCACCTTATATGTAGATCCCTTGGCCGGACCACTTTTTCGGGTTTGAACTTGAATATCCCATCCATCAGGCAACCATTCAGGACGTTCATTAGCTTTCTCTGTAGTCTGAAATTGTTGTACATCAACAAAGTGACAAGTGTGAATGACATTTGCCAATTAAGAGAAGAAAACAAAAATTCTTCAAAATTTATCAAATGTTATTTACAAACTTTCTGCTCATATTTTTCCGTAAACTACAGATGCATTATCGGACTACTAGCGCACAACCCAAGTAAAGAAAAGTCATAAAACACGCTAAAATTTCAATGAAACTGGCACATAAACTTGAGGCCTTAAGCTGAGATGGCCATTTTTTTAAGAGCTCTCATTTTATATGTTTTAATCTATAACATTTTCATAATTATGTGTGTACTTGAAAGTTATTTTCATGACGCGATCCTGTCTTCACAACAAATCCAGTAAATGAAAACACCCGCCATAAAATTCTAGAGTGATTATGGCTTTGTGCCAGACACAATTATAAACTTCTTATTATGAGATGTCATAGAATATGATAATGAACAAGAAAGGATCTGCCAATTTGATGGTGAAGTTCATTAATAACTAACTGAAAAAGAATAGAGATACAAACATTGTTTGGAGAGTGTATGCTAGTGAATTTCTCTTCCTCTTTACTTAAAGAATGTTGGTTACTGTTAGTGCGCTTCTGCTTCTTTTTGTTTGGAGAATGTTTGTCAATACATTTCTCCTCCTCCTTGCTTGTAGAATGCTTGTCAGTGCCTTTCTTCTTCTTGGAAGAGCCGTTGCTGTCCTTTGTAGTTTCAAGATGTCGCAGTACCTCAGGTTTGGAGTAGAATTTATGTATATTCAATGGATCAACGTAGCACTGAAACAAGACAACAGTTTTATGGTGAGTGGTAAGTTACATTATAATGTCTACATATACATAACATTTTCATCCAAAACATTTCAAAGAAGTAACTTTTACTTTGTCATTTACAACAATAATCAATATGTAACTAATTATTGAAGAGAATAGGCACTAAACAGAACAACACTGTCATGGAAACCGGAAAGAAGTTGGTCTAATTGAAGTCGCTAATGGTCAACAACAACAATCATATCAAACAAAACAGTCTATTAACCACCTTATATGCAGATCCCACAGCCGGACCACTTTTTCGGGTTCGGACTTCAATATTCCAGCCATCAGGCAACCATTCAGGACGCTCATTAGCTTCCTCTGCAGTCTGAAATTATCGTACATCAATAAAGTGACTAGTATGAAAAACATTAGCCAAGTAAAAGAAGAAAACAAAAAGTCTTCAAAATTTATACTCACCTCTTGTTTAGAATTGCGTTTTGTACCACTGGTTTCGCCCGATTTTCCCATTTTGATATAGGCAGGCTATGCTGCCAAATACAAAACAAAGGTTTAAACAATCAAACCCTCAAACATCTCCTTTGTTTCGCTATTCCAATAATCCACTCCCTCTTTTACAAAACATGCATTCTAACTTGTGCTCATAAGCAAAAGTCGATAAGCAAAAATTACATGCAACAAACAAACAATGAAGAAAAACATCTATACATCAAACAAGATTCCACTTCCATGACCAATTTACATTCTCTCTACCATACCCGGTTACAAAACAAACAAACACATTAAAAAAACTAGGGTCAACTTAGTCAAAATAGTAAAGAAATTCAACACTCTATGAACTAGATTTCCTCACCATGATTGAAGATGAATCAATCCAATCTCTTTCATAAAACCAGAAAAAATCAAAAGCAATAAAAAACTTCTCCGAGCAACAAAAGATCACAACGAAAATAAATTATTAAATAAAATAATAAATCATAAACAGAAATGAATCTAGAGAAACAGTAAACAAATGCATGGATTCAAACTCAAATCTCATTCAACCTCATCAATCTACTTCATCATTTACTTTCCCAAACAAATCAAAACCATAATGAAAAAACAACATCAACAATAATTGAAGGCTACAACAGTGTTAATCAGCAGAAAAAAAAATCAAAAAATCATAAAGTATTAACAGTTTAGCAGAAAATAATCTAGAAATTAGGTGATCGATGAGCGAGTAGTTACCCTAATTCAGCAGTGTTTTCATGGTGGAAGAAATGAATTTCAGGATCGGTTTTGAGAGAGAAGGAAAAGTGTGAGCAGTAGGAAGATTAGTCTTCGATTTGATTATTACTATACTGTGAGTATTTATTTATTTATTTATTTTATTTATTTATTTATTTAGTTATTTATTTAGTACGCCTAAATGTTTTCTCTGTGATTCCACGAATGGGGTATTAACCCACGTGTTTAGTTTAGATTGAAATGAAACACTGCATGGTGATTATTACTTTTTTGCCCTTAATGAAATGAATTTAATATATAGTAATAATAATTAATAAATATGTAGATTGAGTTAAAGATTTTGCAGTGGGTTAGGTTGGTTAAGTGTTGTAACACGCATCTTGCTCTTCATGTAGCAACCGTTGGTTTCAATGTACTACATGATTGCCTTTTCGAGAATGAGAATATATGTGTGGTGCTGGTGAGTAAATTACTAAAGTAACTTTTTATTTGAGTTTTTTTAAGGAAAAGTATTATTGTTTTTGGCACAGTTGTTGTACAAGCAATGAAATCTAGTAAAACGGAGTTTGAATGTTCTTTTTAAGTTGAGTGGAATTATATTTAGGGTTTTTATGGTAAATTTATAATCTTGGAGTCAAGGAACTTATCTAAAAGTAATCGTACCTAGAAACCATGGATTTTTGTTGTTGCGATATAAATTCTCTGAAAAGATTTATGTTTGAGAATTGCAATTTTTCAATAAGTTTGTACATGCATACAAAACGTAGTTTTTGTGATTTTTATTAAAATAAGATGAAAATGTCTCATTTCAATTTTCAATGATTTTGTAGTATAAATGAATGGTTTTTCTATTAAAAAATAATTAATTATTATTAAATTAAAAATAAGTTTTTTTTATTGAAAACGTATCAACTACTATTTTCTTTTGTTTTTTCGCATTGTCTAGTGTTTTTATTTTTGCCGCACTACCGTCCATTATAAGTAAACGGAGACACCACAAAATGATAGCAGTATGGCAGTGGTTGATTGGTAAGTATATTTGAATTTTTCATGATTTTTCTTATAATTATTTGGGAGTTGGTTTTTTAGAGAAAGATTTTTGAAGGGTTATATGTATATCTAAAAATATGTTTTATATTTTTAAAGAGTTTAAAAAATAATATACTATATTAACATATAAGAATATATTGTTTTTTAAATCTTTTTAAATTATCAAACATATTTTTAGATATAGGTACAACCTTCAAAAAATTTCTTCTAAAACTCTTCAAAAACTAACTTCTAAATAGTCTCTAAATGTCATAATATTTTATTATGATTTTTTTTTCTTTTTGGCTTGATTATAATAAATTAAAAAAGTGGAAAATTAATTTGTTCAAATCAAAATTGTCTATTTGACGTGAATGCTTTGATCAGTGGCGGAGCCAGAAAAATTATGAAGCCTGGGCAAAAATTTAAAGACCGTAAATTCACATTGTGTGTTCATCACAATGTTTCAAAAGAGATTCTACAAATTATTTTAGTAAAAATTGATTGTTCTTATATTTTAGTTAATACACTAATAAAAACTTTTCATACAAGCAACATGAACCCATAAATTCTGTATTACCATATTTCTTAGTTGAGTATCACCATCATCATTACCAAATTTTCTGACAAATGTCTCCAAATTCTGAGTCAGCATAGATGGATTTTTTGCACAGAAACAAGATACAAGACTGTTAGTCACATGAACTGTAATATATTTTTTGTTACTTGTCACCATCTTATCATTCAAATTTTAAAGAATAATATATGAATTTACATTACTGAGTGAATTCATAATCTTACCGTTCCTAATAATCATATTGTATAGGAATGATTCATTATACATATTAAGCTCTTGCATTTGTATCACAATTTGTAAAGAAAGAACCGCTGCTACATCTTTTAACTCTAAAAGAAAATGTTGATGGTGATGATGAGTTACCTTTGGAAGAAGAAACCAAAGGAATGTTCAACCGACGACACTGCACGACTGGTAGATTAAACTATCCATTCTTAAAGAAGCTTCCAAACTGTGTGATAAAACGAAGCATTAATTAGATAATCCAGCACAAAAAGTGTATGTAATTTTCTTTTGAACTTGAAATAAGAAGCATAAAAATATGTATGTTGTCTGTGGACTTTGCCGAATGGTGGAAATAAGTGTATGTAGTTTTCATTTAAACTTGAACTAAGAAGCATGCAAATATGTATACTTTCCATGGACTTTGCTGAATGGTGGAAATAAGTGTATGCATTTTTCATTTAAACTTGAAATAAGAAAATGATAGCAACATTATATAATTAACACAAATATGTATCAAAAAGCATACATATGTTAGTGACTTAATTTCTAAAAGATCAATTTAACTGAATTAATTTCTAAAAAACTTATTGTTGTGCCTAAAACAGACAATCTCAATCAGTTTTTATTAAACATTATGTTAAAGACACGGTAAATTTGAGCTATTCATATGACAGAGAATGAAAATGTAATCATATTAAACTTCTCATTGAAAATGTTATAATACACACAGTCAATTGATCAAACACTTTGTGTGCATGCCATTCTAACCAAATTTCACAACTTTGTGCTCAAATTTCACAGAAAAATAAGCTGAACAAAGATGATAGGGGCAATTTCTTGTTGAAATAGATGAAACCTAAACGTAAAAAGCTGAAAGAGATAGGGAGAGCAAGCCTCACTCACCGATGGCGGAGCGGAGCTGTAACCAGAAGAAAGGGAGTTTCGACAGCGTACGTGTGGTGTTGCTGCAGAACAATTCTCGGCGGCGTCGGTGTTGTCGCGTTTTGAAGTTCCGACACCGTTGTATTTGCTTACTTCGTTCATCTCCCTTATTTGTTCGTTCCAAATGATCTTCTTCTACATATAATTTGCCCTTTCTTTTACCTATAATTTACCTCTTTTCTTTTGTTTTTTACTTCAGATTTCAGAAAATAATTGGGCCAGAGCCTGGGCAGTTGCCCAGGGTAGCCGGGCCTTGAAACCGCCTATGGCTTTGATTGTTTTTATGTTTTGTAAGAAAACTAAAATTTAAAAAAAAAAAAATAGAAAAGGATTGTTCCGAGAGGAAGAAAAAAAAGTTACATGCTTGGTAGATTATAAATTGATAAATTGGGTTTTTCTATTTAATGTTCTTTAACTAAATGTTCAAATGAATTATTATTAAATATTGTGGAGTTGATCATCTGTGGACAAAATTATGAGATATTTTAGGTTTTTTACTATGTCTCCTAAGATGCCTTCTGAAAATAGAAAGTATGAATGTGGAAATGATAAGTGTAAGACAAAAAATTTAAGAGCTAATTCAATCTCAAGTAGAAAGTCATTAATCAAAGAATCATAAGTTCCTAATGAAAGTCATTATATTGATAATATTAATGTTGAAATTCTTGATAGTGTGTCCTTTTAAAATGATAATGAAGATAGTGTGTCCATTGGGGATAATTTAATAATGATATGATAATCTTAAGGAAGTTAATGGTGATAATATTGATTACGATATATTTGATATAATAAGTTGGGATTGTCTTCACCCTAAATTGATTGATTTATTAGTTGTTAAAGGTTCTAAAAGAGATAATTTTTTTGTGAAGGGTACTAGAGATAACTGGAATAGAGGTTTTATGACTAATTTGTATAGTAGATCTTTAGCAAATGGAGAAATGTGTGATAGAGATTAGTTTGTTTATTCGAAAAAGCTTAATAGGGATTTTGTTTACAACTTATCGCTTAATCACTACACAGTGCTACTTATGCCTAGAAGTCAACATCTAAACCTGAGAAATTGTCATCCCACTTTCAATCACCGCAATGATAAAACAGTCACACACCCTCCGACCAAGGGAACCCAAATAGAAAGATTACACTTTTCAATAAACAAAATACTTAGTTAAGCACCCTAACTAAGAACAATATTTGATCTTGCTTAAAAGCTTTGATCAAGAACAACACTCAACTCTTTTGCTTAAAAGCTTCAAGAGTGAGAACGTATGTATCCTCAATATATCAGAAGATACATGAGTGACACAAAAGAACACCCAAAACAACAACCCTTATTGCACCCACGATTTCCCTTGTGTGAATGCTTAGCAAACTAGGTTTCCCAAGTTATTTTTCATAAATAATTGCATAATGGACTTGGACTTCAAACTGAATCCAATCTTTTCTTTTTTGAAAATAGATGCAAGATATTTTCAAAAATAAGGAACAAATAAAATAAAATTTTAGTTTTCCAAAAGAAATCTCAAAGATTCTTTTTCTAAAAATAGAGATTGGTCTGCCTTTGTCCCAATCATCCTTGATTGCATGCGCCTGTAACGATTATCTGAATATTCCAGATTTTCATATTTTTCAATCAAATCTTTCAAGGTTTAAAAACTAGACTAAACTGTCAAGATGTTCTGGTGTGTCACAACATCTGACAGAATATCTGTCAAAACACAACAACATAACATGTTATGACAATAGAACATGATGTTACAACATCTTGTTCAACATCAGTTAAGAACTATGTTTTAGCAAAATTATGCCAATACAAAAATATGGAACTAACAGGTATCAATTAGGATTTAATAACTTTTCAAAATACACTTCTAATTGAAATGGGCGAGCGAGAGCAAAATCTCATGGTTAGGAGTGTGGCTTTAATCAATTAGAACGAGAGGGTGAAATGAGTCTTTAAACTTGTTATTTTCTACTGAAAACGATTTATCGTCAAACTAATGCCAAATCATTATTGAGTCCCTGAAGAGTGACGAAATCCATATTCCGACATCTATTTCTTGAATAATTCCTTAATATTTATTCTAATCGTTTTTATTCCTGTTTAATCCTTATAATCATTAGCCTTAGCCATATACAGTAGCAATAGATAACAATAATTGATAATTAGTCTTTGTTGTTCGATAATTTTTAAAACTACGCGATACAATGTGCACTTGCAGTAAGTTAATTCGATAGAATCATTAAGTCGTAATCAACGAACTAGATCAATAAAAGATAAGTTACAAATAAATGAATATATTTCACCTAGAAAATACAAACGATCTCAAGTGCACTCGAATGCCCTAGGAGAAAGCGTTAATACCCTAACCCGCGAGCCTAAAGCCACACGTCTGGAAAAAGCAACAAGACATTTCAATAATGAGAGAACATTTAATGCACCTATTTCCCGTTACTTTTGTAACTGTTTTACGACCTTCCTACTTTTCGCTGTGGTCGGACGTGATTGTTACGTATCGTCCACAACTTTGAAAGACTTCTCACCTAGTACATACTTGACAAGCCTTTGGTGGCAACAGATAAGATATATTATATTAAGATAGATTAAGAGTTAAATTTATTAAAAAAAAAAATAATATTTGAGTTAAATTTATAAAAGAAAAATATTAAATTAAACAAAATAAACTAGGTTAAGTATTCCCGATACTTCGCTCTCTCTCAATGACTTGAAGTTGACAGTTGGGAGTGTTATATCTTATAACATAAGTGCATGCTAGATTGAATTTCCGATAAAACACAAAGTACAAAACCAAAGCTCCGCCATACTCCATCCTTCTCCCTCACGGTTCGTTCTCTCTTCCATTCCCTCACTCCACCATTGAATAATCCATCACCTTGTTTTCACAACACTGCAATATTTGAAATTAACGGCATCTTACTTTCTCTAAAATCTTAGGGTTTCGCTTTCCTTTACCCAATGCTATTACGATTTCGTCGATGTAATCGCGTTTTCAGAACACTGAATGGTTGAATTGAAAATGATTCTTATGCAGGTGAAGTTGTTGTTTGTGTGATTTCAACGGTTTGGTAAGAGATGTCTTTGCAAGGACAATTGGATAGGTTCAAGAAACAGCAAGAGAAGTGTCAATCGACGCTTTCGAGCATTGCGGCGAGTCAGGTTGGTGGGAGAAAGCCTAGTAATGCAGTAGTTGGAAATGCGGCGAGCAATGGGAGAAATCAGACAAGTGGTATCAAGTTCTCGAAAGATACGGAGAGGCTTCAGCAGATTAATAGTATACGTAAAGCTCCTGTTGGTGCGCAGATGAAGCGTGTTATTGATCTATTGCTTGAGGTAGTTTTTGTTTTTTCATTCAGTTCGATTGCTCAAAAAATATTTTTTTGTGTTGTTAGTTAGTGGTGGTACTAGTGTCGTGATTGGGATGCATACGATGAAGGGAGAAAAGTGAATTCTATTTGAAATTTAGAATACCTACACCCATTCTACATATCATGTATAAGAAGCCATGCTGTTAAGTTTGAGGCTAATTGGGCCGTTTTTGGCTCGATTTGAGTCACCATTTGCAAATTGAAACCTAAAGTCAGCCGGGCCGTCTTTGAGGATGTGCAAGGCGGGCTACCGCACATGGCCCATTACTTGAAATACTTAAAATGTGGCTAAACGCCGTCTCATAAAATATTTGTCACATAGGGACCTGTTTATTTTTCCACACTTAAACTGTGGCTGATCTACTCGGGGCCTTGGAAAAATTTAGACGGCTCTGAAAGTCAGTTGGAACACCAATACTTTATGTTTGGATGGGCGGTGAGTTTTATGAAGACACGGTGTCACCATTGTTTTGTTGAAGCTTCAAAGTGTAATTTTTGTAAAAATTGTGACGCCTCACATTTCTGTTGAATTCACATTTAATGCAAACCAATGTTATTCAATATCGTCCATGGTGGATATCAGTGGCAGTTTTTGGGCTCGTTGCAATGGTAAATATTGAATGATATTGTAGGTTTTTCCGTCATACTCTGCTATTACGGCGCCATAAAGCAGTTAGTTTGGCGGGATTTTGTAAATAAATGCCATATAAGGTCAATTTGTTAAAACCCCAATCTTGTCAAAAGTTCATTTGCATATCACTTGGGTAGAATGGGGTGGTAGTGTGGTACTTATTTTGGAAATTGTATTCTGGAAACATTGAGTAAGCCATAACAATCTACACAATGCATAGTCACTTTACTTTCAGCCATCTTCGAAATATTTTTGGGGTTTAATGAATGTTATGTTGGTTCTTTTTAACTTTAGTTGAAGTTTTACTATGAATAGCCGAGCTACTTAAGATAACTTACCAATGAAAGTCCATGATTAGGAATTGATTTGTCAAAACCATATTGATTTGGTGCTTTCATACTCTGACAGACGCGGAAGGCGTATACTCCAGAGCAAATAAATGAAGTATGCTATGTTGACATGAGGGCTAACAAAGATGTTTTTGACAATCTGAGGAAAAACCCAAAAGTACACTATGACGGGCAACGATTCTCTTACAAGGTAACTTTTACAGGTGCATATATACCTAAACAATTTTATATTTAATCATCCCTTAAGCAAATAACTTCTTCATCTGTTGGTTGTATTTTGTTTTTAGGCAAAGTATGGCCTTAAGGATAAAACTGAGCTTCTTCAACTGGTACGTAAGTATCCAGAGGGCATTGCTGTTATTGACCTCAAGGATGCTTACCCCGTTGTGATGGAAGACTTACAGGTAGAATGACTTCTGTTAGGGCTGTTTCCTTTTCTTTGAAGGACATTTCTTGACACTGTTTTTTCAGGAGCAAGTCACTTTAAAGAGTAAAGTGAGTATATCATTTGTTGGTTAAAAAATCAGTGGTTGATATTATGTGCACATGTATAACAACAAATCATGAGTGGATACAATATCAACCTTTGATTTTCTCACTATACTAGTTTCTCACTTTAGAGAGCTAAATCCCTATATGCACAATGTATTTTGGGAGAAATATGAACTGAAATACTATACCTTTGGAGGAAGATCAACTGTTATGATATTATCATAACAAATATCGTTGCATATTATTGGGTTTTATAAAATCATTTTACAACTTTCTTGTAACCGTTGACATTAAACCATTGCCATTATATAGGTTAAGGTAAGTGTACCTAGGAAATGAATGCATCTTTTAAGTAGCCATTATAAAATCTTGCTCATTAAGATGCAGGGTGAGATGTGGTTCAACTTTTCCTGCTACCTTCTTCATTCACTCCCCATGCATTTATTTTGTCATTTAATTTTTCAATGACCATTATTCTCATCAACGTTTAAGTGATAATACTGATTCATTTATGAAAGAATGATTTTTTTATAAATGTTTTTCTTGAAATATGGAAATAAGGATGAAATTATTTGATGAAGTTAAGAGTCAAAATCATGTAAATATTTGGCTTCTCATGGATTAGAACCTTATAAATATATTGGTTTATAGGCTTTGAAAGCTGCAGGGCAGATTTGGCTGCTTGCCAACTTCGATTCGCAGGAAGACGTTGCATACCCGAATGACCCCAAAGCAAACATTAAGGTGGATGATGACCTAAAACAGCTATTCCGGAGCATTGAGTTGCCTCGTGATATGATTGATATAGAGAGGGATCTTCAAAAGAATGGAATGAAGCCTGCCACCAACACTGCAAAGAGGAGGAGTGCAGCACAAATTGAAGGCATTTCTTCCAAGCCTAAGCCTAAGAAGAAGAAGAGTGAAATCACCAAAAGAACCAAGCTGACCAATGCCCATCTTCCGGAGCTTTTTCGGAACCTAAACAATCCCTGATCAACTCACTGCAAGTCTGCAAGTGCTGCATTAGGTCAAGTAGATAATTTATTAGCCTAAGTTAGATCAGCAGGTTGAAAAATATTCCGGAGATTCTTATTGCTCTCTGCCCTACTCTTGATATATGTTTCAAATTTTTGTACATCAAGGCTGTAGCTTATGGACTGGAGTCACTGGACTGGTTTGATCTATAAGAACAATTCTAAAAATAAATTGTGATTCTGTGTATATTAAAGCCTTGTTTAGTATTTTGTTTTCAGGTCTTATTAAAGTATCTCTCTCACTCATACAGAAGTTAATTTATTTAGCCTAACTCCATATTTTCAGGATAAATAAATGCATATCTAAAAAAACACTGTTAGGCATATACTAATAATCGCATCGAATAGAATAATAAACTAAAATAAAATGGTGAATAATTTTCGCCATGCAATTTTTGCCAGGAAATTGTTTTGATTATTGATAAACGATGGTTCATACTATAACATGATCATGTAAGAAACTTTAGTTTAGAGAAAAAAGAAAGAAAATTTGGAGGATGAATGTTGATATGTGTGGCACACAATGATTCAAGTATAAGATAAGTCATTGATTCACGCGTGGCATTTAAATTAAAAAAAACGAAAGGTGTTGTTTATTCCAATCATGGTCCACCCATTTTTCTTGTTTATGTGAAGAAGAAAGAATCTTACTATCTTTCACTTTATCGAGGAAGCAAAAAAAGTAGTGAAAATTGAAGACACTGAGAATAATGGGTTTTGCAATGCAATGCTCAAGCTATGCCTATTCTTGTTGTGTCCCTCATCGATTCTCCCCAACCGCCCTATCTTTTCCAGCTTGCAAATGGAACGGATTCAAGATCCAACCAAAGAATCAGATTGCTGTATTCTGTGGTGCCGAGGACCGGAGCTCTAACTTTGATTCTCACAGGAAAAGGTGTTCCTCAATTTATGATTAGCTTCGAATTCCTTGTATTTATTGTGATTAGGAATATGATTAGTGTATTAATTTGGTGTAGAAGAAAAGTTGTGGAGCACATTTGTCTCCTCAAAGCAAAAGAGGCTTTGTCCGACGAAGAAGAGAATGACATGCTTGATTATTTGTATACCACCCAATATCAAATGGGTGGTATTATTGCAATTTCATTAGGTAAATTGTTGTGTGGTTTGATATTTATTATAATTACAATTATATCAACCACCTACATTGGTTTATATGCTATGAAGCGTCGAACATTCGACATAGTTTATTTATTTTGATAAGGAGTGTTTTTTTTTTTTTATGATGATGACCTTGTTGATCCTGCAGGGCGCGTTTCTGCTCAGAATCCTGACCAGTATACTCATGCTCTGTACATGCGGTTTCAGAAGAAGGAAAACCTTGAAAAGTTCTATGAGAATTCCTTTTACTCCAAGGTTCTCAAGGACCACGTAATGACTTACTGCCATGTATGCACCAACATGTAAACACCGATTCTCTCTGTTCCTTTGTTTTTCTATTACTCTTGTGTCAACCTTGCTATGTATGGATGTTCTAACTTGGCTCTTAACTGATTTTGTTTAGGGATTAATTAATGTGGATTATGAATCTGAAGTCGATGATGACATGCTTTCTATTTTTCGCAAAGGAGAGGTTGGTGATAATTTACTTTTCCTCTTCTGGATCTATAAATTGAAGGGTTCATCTATCATTATTGCTCAATTCATATTAGTCTCTATGTAACCAAATGAATTTTGTGGCCAGGAGTTTAGCCATGGAGTGGAGTTTGTTCTTTTGTTATCATTTAACGAGGATGCCTTAGATAACAAGGTGGAACATGCATTGGCGTCTCTGATAACAGTGATGTTAGAATCTCCTTCCTTGATAGTACAATTTACGCAAGGTATGTTTTCAGTTCCACCAACATTTTATCAAATGTTGCTTGACGTAACTCAATTTTGTTGCATGGTTTGTTAGCTCATCAATGATTCATTTTTTTTTTTACAAAATTATTGATTGTATGAATAAAATCCTTTCTACTAATTGTTTAATTCTATATGCGTTATTATTTTATTGTCAGGTTTGAATTTCAATGAAAGCTCTAAGGAGTATACTCATGGAGTAGTGATAAGATTTCGATCAGGTGATCTCAATCTCATGGTCTGTTATGCCTGTTTTTCTTCTGCTCACTTTGGCCGTGTTAACCAGTTTTTTGTGCATGATGGCATCTTCTGCAGTTGAGGCATTCAAGATATTTTTACGCAGTCAAGAATACAAAGATGTAAAGAATCTAACTTTTTGTTTCTTAAACATATTTTATGCTTAGGTTGCGGTTTGTTACCCATACTGTGACTATCTATATCTTGAGAACAAGCACAACAAGAATATAAACTAAACTATACTTGGATTTGGTAAACAGGTATGGTTATCGAAGTTCCAGCCTATTGTTCTGAAATCACTGTCTCTTCATTTCTCTGTTGATCCGGTGGGAACCGAGCTTATGTAGTGAGGATAATTTATGTAAGTTTTTACTCATAACTTTCTACCATATTTCTCATACATGAAATAACACTTGGTTTCCTCTTCTTTTCTAGGAACAAAGGTGAAGGTTATTTCCTGCAATCTATTTCCACTCGCATGTTCTTTTGCTATGAACTATGACTAGTGTTGACACCAACATTCTGTAACACGGTTGCGGAAAGCTTTTCTATATAATTTACATTTGGCAATTTAGAAGAACATTTATATATTAATACATCATATATTTCAATTGTATTATCAAGTATAGTTTCCTTAATCCTCTCAAACTATATCTATTCTACACCTTTTCTAGGAAACTAAACTATCTTCATACACAAAACCTGCAAAACCATGTATAACTTGATAAGCAGCTGATTGCTAGACAGTTTATCAGTTATGAAGCGGGTTTGGACCCCCTGGAACATCATGTAGAGAAACTCCATAAATCGGATGAACCTCTTCTGTATCGGGTATCTGTTGTGTCTTTGTATAGAACTGCAATGAACCTGAGAACCGACGAAAAGAGTTTCTCCTTTTCATTTGCTTGATTCCCTTACTCGTCCATCTTGTACCATCGCTCGCATCACTGCAACTTGTGAGATGGCTAGTCAACAGTATAATGATCATTAAGATCAGAAGAAGGAAGAGTCTTGAATATCGAACCGCCATGTTGTTTTTGAGAGACTGAAAATTCCAAATAAGACAGTAGGAAAGACAAGGGGCTGAAAATTTAGTTTGTTCCCTTATGCAGGTTGGTCTGTCACACTTTAATATGAGGTCAGAGAAGCTGTAGCAATGATAGAAGCAAAACTAAACTAATTTGAACGAAATGGCGAAAATGCCCATTTTGATCATTGGTAGATTTGCAGCCAGATCATTGATTAAACTAGTTGACAATTCATAGAGGATCAATCAGTTTCGGAATTTCAGTCAAATGATTCAAATAGTTTGGAGAGGAAGATACTGCCGAATTAAACCGAGTTTTTCAATAATACTGTCATCCAAGTAGGTGTTGAGTGCCAACTTAAAACACTCCTTGCAAGAAGATGAGAATGTTGACTTTAGAGTATAGTTTAAGTAATAATATAAATCATTCACAAATTAATTAATAATTGATTTCAGATACACGTATGTATAATAAATGATGAATGTGTTGAAATATCAACATTTTTTTCTCCTGGCTTAAAAGATTCATATCTGGATGGTTGATAAAGATATGGGATAATAATTGCTGTGATTTGGGTGAGCTTTTATAGAGGAATTGATCTGTTAATGATAAAAATGATAATTATATGTGTCTGTGACACATAGACTAAAAATATATTAAATGATTTGTATTAAGACCAAAATATTCCTTCTGTTTAAAGAAACACTAGTAATATTCCTATGAGTATAGTTGGGAGAATTATTGCATCATGGTTTTCGATTCAATTATGAGTATAGTTGGAGAAAAGTTAATAAAATTTGATATTAAGATTTTAAAATAGTTTTGAAGCATAAGAAAATTATTTCAGGAAAAAAAAAGTTCTAATATGAGAATTGTTGTGAAATTGGTAGAATAATTAATTAGAAGAAACTAAATTGTTCACGGTTCAATCACACTAAGAAATTTGATGTGCGAGGTCAAAGAACAACAACAGCCAAAATAAATTGCATTCAACAATAATAACTAAATTTTTTTGAAATATTCTGGTACTAACATGGATTTACGTCCAAGAGATTGTGTCCATCAGTTTCATCTTTATGCTTTTGATTTATCTTTTAGCTCCTGAGTTTTAATACAAGGGCCTCCTGCCTTCGCCCTTGTACTACCCGTTTTAAGGGTTTTGGAATTGTGAGTGTTTGAGCTTGTTTGTCATCTTTGTCGTATATGCATAAATTCTTAACATATTTAATCATGGTTTACATCAATTTCAACCAAGAAGGACGACAAGTACATTTCAAGAGTTTGGGTGAACTCAGAGATATTGCAGGTTGCTTTTATGTTCAATCATGGAGATACTTTTGCTCATGCAATCATTGATATTGGTCCATCAAAACATTGAGGTGAATTTCACCCAGACGAATATCAAAGGATTTGTGGTCAAATATAATGGGTGCCATTCCATTCCACGAGTTCCAGTTCTCTCTTATTGGTTATCACCTTACTCAAATCATACCTAAATTATGATGTTGTTTATGGTCTTGAGTTCGTTTCTCTGGGACTCAGCGTTCCCTCCAAGTTTTTTGCTTGAAATTTATTGGACGTTTTTGGGACCGTACTAGATCAAAGGTCATTACCCCTTCTCATTCTCCAAGTGGAAACTTGATTCTAGGTTAACGTATTGCGGACCCACCACGACTTATGGAGTGACTAGCTACCAAGAGGGGACGATCCGATTTTTTTTTCCATTTTTAAGCTTGCTTTCGTTGTGTGTGTGCATTGATGTCATGGGGTTTTGGTTGCTTTGGTCATACACTAATAGCGTTTGTGACAGCACCCCCGAGTCCTTGTGATAGGGCTTCGATTCTTCTAGTTGTACCCCAGACTCGTTTCTACCTTTCATGATCACAAAAGAAAGACAATTTAGTAAAAAAATTCTTCCCTTATTTAAACGATTGTAATAAATCACATGATCTTTTTTTTCTTTACAAGAAATATATATACAACATAAATAGGTGGCTAAACCACCAACGGAAATTGTCTTCGATCTTCCTCGGATCAACCATTTTTGTTGGTTTGATTGTGTGTTTTCCTGAAGGGGGTTGAATAGCCATACACTTAAGTTGATTGATTAATGAGGCCAGTTTGATTTCCATGGTTATGGCCCCATATTCCTTCTGATTATAAATGGCCCCAAGTTGATCTTGTTGAAAGGCTATGTAAATCCTTTTTGCTCTAGACAAGTCGATACTGACTATAACTAGCTCATGATGCACGTTATGGTATTTTAGCTTAAGTTGAACTAGGGAGGCTACTACGTCGAGCTTTGCCACAAAGGGTTGTCCTACAATACAATTATAGATGCTCATGTAGGGGACAACCAAGAATTTTGAGTCAATAGTCCTATTATCTCTTTCTTCCCCTAAAGTTGTCATTAGCTCTATGTATCCCATGGACGAGTTATTGTGCCATTAAGAGCCTGGAAGTTTGATCCTTCCTAGATCCACGATTTTTCTTTCTTCAAGCCTTTTTTTCAAAGAGATTTGAATACATTATGTCGTATGAGTTATCGTCGTCGATCATTATCTTGGAAACATAAAAGTTAGTAATGTTTTAAGTATTTACCAAGAGGAACATTTCATTCGGGATTCACATGACTTTCTCATTGTCTTAGAACTAGAGGATCAACCTTTTTCGGGTTCTTGGTCGAAATATTTCCCTTGTCCTTGTCGATATCCATAAGGTCGATGATTTTTCTCTTCATCATACTTTTGGACGGGTAACTCCTTTGAGGGGTGCCCTCCATTATGGAATCGATATATCAGTGTTTCCCCTTTTTGTATTTCTTCCTACTCATTGTCCATCTGTTTACCTTTTCCACGACCACCGCTTCCATAGTCTTCTTAGGAGATTATTTCTTTTTGGAAGATTCTTCTCAGCCCCCAACCCTTCTTACTGTCTTTGGCGTATTCATACAATCGTCCCTTCTTGATCAATCCCTCAATTACATCTTCCCACTAGATACAATCGATGATGTTATGGTCGCGATTCTTGTGGAAATGAAAGTATTTGGACTTGCCAGTCCGAGCAGATTCTATGACCAGGTAAAAGTTTTTAATTCCGACCTCTTTGAATTTTGTACCAGCACATTCTGCTAGGATCCTCTCTCGCGGGTTGGTCAATAAAGTATAGGAGTCAAATTTTGAGTAAGGCCTTCACTTGTTGTCCTCCCTGGATCGACCAATAAATTATTTCGTCACTCGACTAGATCCTACATTTCCCCACCCCGACCACCTTCAACTACTAGCATCTTCTCATCAAAATTAGTGTAGGGTTACACTCTACTTCAGTATGTCCTTCAGGCTGTGGGTCTCCTTACACCCTAAATTCTCTCAGAACACGCAATCTGGCCTAATACCCTTCTCAAAGATCTAGCATTTTAGACTCTCATCAGAGCCTTCAACAACTATTGCAACTTTAGTGAAACAGTGGATATACTTTCCTTTTTATCCTACGTAACCTCATTGAGGACACCATGGTGGTTGGTTGTCTTTTCTTGGTGGTGAAGTAGGCGGTAAAAGCCTCACATAGGTCAGACTAAGAATTTATGCTTCCTTAAGAGAAGGACTTAAACTAGGCTTGGATGGACAAAGTTATGGTCAACGCAAAGGGCTTGCACTTTACGTGTTCATCTGCATGGTAGCAGTCTGGTCGATTATCTACATGCTCAACTTGTTCGTCTGGTATACATTTCCGTTGTAGTTCTATAGATTTAGAGGTTTCTCCAAAGACCTTGGGATATTGCCGTCCAAAATACAGACTAACATACGGTTCTTCTTCCATGATTGAACTTGGGCTTCTTCTTCATTCATTTTTTTCCTCATAGGTAGGTAGATCTCGAGAGGAGTGTGGCTACCATGTCCTCCTTCGGAACTAGGGGAAGGGAAGGCATATGGTGTTTGTGTCGTTGATAACTTAGAGATTTTTGGACCTCTTCTAGATTCTTTCTTGGCTCGGTGGATTTACGCGAGACTGCCTCTTGCACATTGTTCTTTGGGATGGAGTTATATAGGCTTTCTTCGATCCGAGTTAATATGTCAGCGAAGGCCTGAGAGTTTTGCTGTTGAACCATCTAGTACATGTTGTTCAGCCGTTCATTATCTCCCTATAAGTCGAGATTGGCTTGTAAGAGTTGGAATCTATAGAGCGCTTCATATCCAGTTACAAAAAGGCGGTACTGTAGGTTTGTAAGGAAAGTTTGAGAGTGGCTTGTAAGGAAAGTTCGCCTCAATGGAATTGTGGAGCAGTATGACGAATGAAGGAAGTTGAGAAGTTCTTTGATCTACCGTGGTCTGGGTAAAATTCGACGGTGGAGGAATAAATGGAGTATTTATCATGACTTGATCGTTTGTCCTTTGAGGGGGAGAAAGAGGATTCTTAGCTGCTTCACCGACTGCCGCTCCTTGCTGTTGAACGGATGGCTTTTACGTTACCAATGTTAGATGTATCCGGTGAAAAGAGTTCAACTCCCAACTTGATGAAATAGACCCGAAGATAAGGCAATTTGATCAAAGGAGTTATAGATCTGATCCAATTGACTCGAGAAATGGTGAATCGTGGATATCGTAGAAATACATTTTCAATTCTCACAGACGACGTCAAAATTATGCTTCAGAACTAAGTGATGATCGGAGAGATTGAACTAGTGGAATATTGCATTCGTTCAAGGTTTTGATGTAGTGGAGGGAGGGTTGACTTGCAGGGCTAGCATTTTAACGCTCAAGTTAGTAAGAGAGTAAGAAGTAAAGTTTAAATGGAAGAAAGATTCAATACCTGAGAAATGGCGTGATCATTTCTTTAAATATAAGATTTGGCCAGCAATTAAATGTGTGTGTGAGCGTGGAATACGATCGATCATCAAATGGATCTGGACAATGAGTGAACGTTGCGAATAAATTCACCTTAGTAGTCTTGAAAATAGAATCCATCTATTCCTTTCTCCTGTCATTTTGTGTTTGACTCGTATTGGGCTCTCATGTCACTTTGGACCTTACGGAGGAGGGCCCATAACACATGTGATTCAAAAATAAGACTAAATACATTAATTTTTTGAGTAATGCTATTCGTACACTCAAATCCTACACCAATACTTACACTCAACACTGTTCACCGTATTTATATAGTGAACAATATTTTTTTAATAAAAAATATTTTTATGAATAATGACATGTACGTGAACCGTGAACAATGACAAAGTTGGTTAATAAAGTATAAAAAATTAGTTAATTAATAAACGTCAAAATGTTAAAAATAATTTAGTAGTAACACAAAGTATTGGTATAAGAATTGGATGTATGAATGACATTACTCTAATTTTTGTATGGATGTTAAAATCTCTTTAATGAATAGTCTCTGTAAGTGTTTGTTAAACTTAAGAAATTTGGATGAATTTTATAAGCCCGTCTAAACTTCTACAGTCAGTAAACACTCCTATTTGTGCCTATTGAAAAACCTCTTCCAATTTTAATACTAATCTTTGTAACTCAACTCACTTAAATTTTATGTAAAAGAGGAAGAGAGAATATTTTAGGCTCATAATACTTGTAGTCTTGATGACTGCTAGGTTATTGCATTATATCATAATAGGATACCAATTTGACTTTGTGATTAACAAGGCGGACCCAGTACAAGCACAATATGGTCACGCTTGTATATATAAGTCAAGGGTTCTTTCGTGCGACACAATTAATACAATGGCCCCATAACTATATGGCTAACGTAAACACTTTCACATTCATCTCCTTTATTTTCTCATGTTGATGTTGACAAACCTCTATTTCCAAGAAACATTGTAATACTAGCAAGCAATAGTTCTCTTCAACAGTACTCTAGCAATAGTTAACACTCTATGCCCACTGCTTAGAAAAACAATCTTTCACATTACAAAATGCAACAAATCTTTTCAGTTTCTTTTCTTTTTAATTTACACAAAGAGCTATCTACGAATTCTAATGCCAGGAATGTCTTTCAAACCCATTTTTAGTGCAGTTTTTCGAAACAGGGAAGGTGGCCTCTGTAAACCAATTGATTCAGAAAACCGGTTTGCCAGCTCAGCTACTGTGCTCTTCTCCCTCCCAATTTCTCTAATGGAGTTATAATAACCAAGCCACGCATGATAAGCTGCGTCTTTGATGTCATTATCAATCTTTGCCATTGATTGCTCAATCTGCAAGAATTAATGTAGTCAATTATTTTCTTTATCTACAATCATATAAGCCGGGACACGATGACATATGAAGATCAATATCTATTATGTACATGGCGAAATGAGAAAAAATCAAAATAATGCAGACATTAGAACAAGAGCACAAATTATACCTTAAGCTGTGCTTGTGGATCTAAATCTGGTAAGGGTAATTTCTCTAGAGGAAGATCCTTGATCTCATTTAAAAAATACTCTTCCCATGGTGCAATCAACAATATGCCATCCCCTCCTTTGCCTTCCCGTCCTGTTCTTCCAAGACGATGAATATATTGTTCACGGTCTGTAGGAATTCCCACCTGGATTCCATAATATAGTTTAGGATATGGAGCAATATAAGTCGTTCAAAAAAGAATTATAGACTACCGGTACAAGTTTCTCAAAAATACACATTCTACGATAGTTTTAACAAAGAAATAGTTCTGTCCTATTTCAGAAGTAGGTAACAAGAGACACATCCCATGTACATTGAAGTATATACATACCTGAATAACTAAAGTAACATCAGGATAATTCATTCCTCGTGAGGAAACGTCAGAGGAGACAAGAATCATTTGTTTGGATTCCTTAAACTCTTCTGATACGCGAGTCCGATACAGCTGAGGTTTTCGAGAATGTATCTCCCTAACGTTCAGTCTCATTTCCCGAAGAAGGTTATAAGTGAGTGATGTCACCATCCCAGTAATACAGAAAACAATAACCTGAATGCAAATCTACCAGTTAAAATCATAAATTGAATCACAAAGCAATTGAAACAGAGAAACAGAAAAGGCATTAACCTTATAATCAGGTGTTTGCGAGACATGCTCTTTCAGAATATGATGTACTATCTGAAAGTGTGATTCATGTGGAGCAATTAGATATGATTGCTTTACCTGTGATGCGAAACAAAAAAAAAAAACATTAATGCCTAAGGATCTAAAAGTCAATCAAATATGTATTTTACTTTATAACAGTTAGAGTCTGACAATAATTAGTGTAACTTACCTGAACGGGAGTCTCCACACATCCCATTCCAACTGTATCAACATATTTGTGTTCCCTTTTCAAAACGAGCTGAGATACTCGGCGGACCTGCATATTTAAGAAGGGTCGATTATATTGTTGATGGAATACTGCAGCAACACAGTCATGCTTGTAAGAACCTTCAGTCAAAAACTGATTATCAATATTAGATTAAAAAAATCTAACCTAGCCTAACCTCCTTTGGGATGGTTGCAGAAAACAGTAAGGATTGCCTTTGACGGGGCAAACAATCAACAATTTTTTCTATATCTTTTCGAAATCCAAGGTCCAGTAAATGATCAGCTTCATCAAGTATAAGCATCTGCAAACCCATCAATCGTACAGATATTCCAGACTTATTCTCAATATGATCCAGCAACCTACCAGGTGTAGCAACAAGTATCTGAAAAATTTAACACAAGAAATACGAAAATAAATCAGTAATTCAGTATGTGTTTCTAGCATGATGATTTTTTCATACACAATAAGCGACATCTCCTTTTTTCTCTCCCACCCCAACACTCAAAAAGAATTAGACTTGCACATGGTCTGAAACCACGTGCTAGGAAACATATAAAGTTTAGTTATAAAACAATACCTGGCATGGATCTGATTCAATGCGTTTCTGGTCAACTTTAAATCGCACACCTCCAACTAGAGTCTGCACCCCAATGCCATCGTGATATTTCAGTAAAACCTTTGCTTCTGCTGCAATTTGACTAGCAAGTTCTCTAGTAGGGCATAGAATAAGAACAGATATTGGCGGTGCACGATGAGAGGTATTGCTACTCATAGCTTTCAAAACTGTTTCAATAGCAGGAAGCTGTTTGCATTTAGCACCATTGATAGAAAGAAACTAAATAGGATGCAGGTCATTAAAATAACAATGGTGTACCAAAAAAGCTGCAGTTTTTCCAGTGCCAGTTTTAGCCTTGACCATAACATCCACACCTGCAATGTAACAGAAGTACGAGGATCATCAAAATTGAATCTAATAGACATATTAAACGAATGGGAGAAATGTAATAACAAGCAAAGTAACAAATAAAAGACTTGAAGTGGATGCAAGAAAAAAATCTGATTGAGAAAAAGAATCGCAATGCAACAACTTTTACAATATGCATCTATTGTAAGACTATCAAATTTTGATAGTGATGGTGTGATGATAAATAGAAACTATATAGCAAGGTTGAAAGATATAGGAAACATACCCTCAAGACAAATGGGGAGGCTAGTCTCTTGAACCCGGGTCATATGAATGTAACCAGATGAAGAAAGTGCTTTGATTGTCAATGGTGATATAGCACACTCTTCAAATCTAGGAAAAAACAAAACATCCAAATCACTAATTGCAAAACCAAATTGTCAGAAAAAAATATGCAAGCAAAACATGCACACTCATCTCAGTCTCTATCAGAGTAGTCAACAGTGGTGCTATCCCGCTATAGCGGAGCGGAGGCCGGCTGCTATGGGAAGAGCCTTAGCGGTGCAGACCAATATAGCGGGGGAGGAGCGGTTCCTAGTTTTGAGAGGTTACTTGCCCGCTATCCTTTTCCGCTTTGAAAAACCAAAATTACCCCTTAAATTTAAAATGTTTTAACTTTAAGTGTAATTTAAAACGTTTTTAAATCAAATTTGAGTTGAGACTCAACCCTAACCTTCCTTCACCGACGTTTCCGCACTTCAGTAGTGCCAAAGAAAAACCACAAGTTTCTCCCTCGCCTCTCTCTACACTTCGTTCTTCCCTCTCTCTACACTTAGTTCTTCCCTATGCTCTTCATATGTTTATAATTATTATTCATGTAATTTGTCCAAAAAATGATCAAATAGTGGCCATCCTGCTATACACTATCGTGCTATCCCATTTTTAGGTAGGCTACTCCACGCCGCTATCCGGGATTGACTACTCTAGTCTCTATCATATTCAAATTCTGCTACGCAATACCACTACAGCACCACAATAACCACTATGAGACACCAATTGTGCTTAAATTGAAAATCACAAAACAACAGGGTTCGGTTCAAATTATGCTCTGATGCTGCGCTCCTACTTACTGAGAACACCAGTGTATATATGCTTTTGGTATAATCAAATGTTAATCAATCATCAATACTAATACTAGGTAACTCAAACACAAAATCAACACACATAAAGGAAGAAAAAAACATTTCAATTGCAGCAAAGGAATAACAATACCTAGTCTGAGTAAGAACATTTTCCCGTTCCTGACCCTGATTTTCCTCACTTTGACTCAACTTTTTCTTATTAAGCTCATACTTAATCAACTCAACCTGCTCCGAAAAATCAGTTTTATCATCAAAAGTCTTGGGCATAACTCTCCTCTCCCTCTTCCCATCATATTTACCCAATGAAGCAATACTACCCATTTTCGAATAGTAACCCTGATTCCTAGATTCATCTTCAACCTCACTCTCACTCTCAGTAGAAGAACCATTCTTCCTCCAAATTCTCCGCTTTTCAGGCTTATCGGTGCTAACCCGCTTCCGATCAGCCAAAACCCTAACTTCAGGAACAGACCGGTAACCCCTAATTTGGGAATACTTAGTCAAATTAGTCAAATTCTGATTGCGTAAATCAATTTGCTGTGAGGTTTGGGGTTGAATTTGGGTCTGAGCTTGGGTTGGGGTAATCGGACCGTCGAGGTCGTTCCAGAGATCTTGGGCACCGTCTTTCATGAAGCGATCGGCGAGGGATTTGATGTGCTGATGAGGGGAGATAGGGTTGTGAGTGGTGGAGGAAGAGGATGAAGGTGATGAGGGTGAGAGAGTGGAGCGAATGTGAGAACGAATGCGAGCTTGGTAGAGTTGTTTCTCTTGTTCGAGGAGGTTTCGTTGTTTCTCTTTGGCTCGTTTTTCGTGCATGCGTTTCCATTTCCATTTGCTTACGCCGCCGGGGAAGGTGCGAGGACCGCCGCCCATGTTACGGATGAGATTCAGGTTCCATGAGGCGGATGATGATGCCTTACGGCTTTCTCTAATCATCCATCCCCACATTTCTGCTTCTGTTCTGTTTTGCTTGAGGAGACAATGCAGCAAGGGGTTTGGTTAGGGTTTATGGTTAAGAGAAATGGGTTAAAGCTTTTCTTCCTTCTTACAAGAAAATAAAAATGTGTGTCATAATGCAATTTAATTTGAATTGTATTTATGTTGTTTTTTTTTTATCTGATTTGGTCTTTTTAGTTTAAAATTTGAGTTTTTAATTCTTTTTAATTTTTTTAATATTTTAGTTTTTTAATAATTTGATATTAATATATGATATCGATAGTTTTGATTTGTCGTTTATCAAATATAAATTCAATTTTTTTTTGATAATAATAATAATAAAATTTAATTGAAATACACTGACTGACAGTTAATTATAACATTTTAATTTTAGAAGAAATTTGATTTTTTTTTTAAAATCACATATAAAGTATTACTTGTGAATAGCTGTGATACACTGACCATGTAAAATATTTTACACTAAGGCTATGTACAATGGTTTTATTATTCAACATTCTTCTTTTTCATTTTTTATACTACACATCATTTTTTCTTTCTTTCACCTAATAATTCAATACACATTCAATTTATACTCACTACAATGATTTTGTTTAATAAAATTCAACATCCTATTTCACTACCATTCACAACACACTAAAAAATTTAAACATTCAAAACAACCAATAAAATTTTATAAAGTATTTTGTGGACCCCACTCTTTCCACATTCAACATGTTGAAAACTTTCAACACCTATTAATACACCTCACTTTAAACACTTTATTCAACACCCTCATTGCAAGGATTCAACTATTGAATTTGTTTTTCAACACCCCCATTGTACATAACCTAACCGTGCATAATAATTATTCACTTAATAATAATAATGTTATTTATTAAAAAAATAATTTTTTTTATTAAAAATTGAAAAATCAATAAAATAATGGTATATTAAATAAAAATTTTCACTTTGATATTTAGCGACACTATGTT
Source organism: Vicia villosa (assembly GCF_029867415.1). Taxonomy (NCBI): domain Eukaryota; kingdom Viridiplantae; phylum Streptophyta; class Magnoliopsida; order Fabales; family Fabaceae; genus Vicia; species Vicia villosa. The sequence continues at coordinate 162,203,224 of NC_081184.1, forward strand.
TTTGACGATGGCAATAAAACGAAGTGTTTGATTGAAAGAGTTAAATATGTTAGTAGACAAGTTAGGGTTTGATGATCATTGCAAACCTTCTCAGATGATGGTATGCAACATGAATAAATCTCAAGTCTCATCGCCAAGAAGAATCAAGCAAGTGTATAAATGATTGGTTTACATGACAAACTTTGAAGATCCAAAGTGTAAAAGAGAAGATGTGTGAAAACTCACTATTTCGCGTCTAAGTAAATTGTGTGTTGTAAAAACACAAAGGCTTTTTCGTAAAGTTATACGGCTAAATCACACAGATAATTTTTAAGTCTCTATTTGTCAAGAAAATATTCCTAAAAACATTTTGGAAACGTTTCAGTTGAATCAAGCACTATCTGAACAGTTGTTGGACAAATTTGTATTGTTCAATAGATTGACACTTATACCCGATCCATTGGGTTAGTGCAAAAATCATCCTTAAACATTTGGGACAACGTCTTAATGATCGACAACAACTATGTATCCTTTCCTTCCTTTTTTAACATTGTAAATGCTTAATTTTGGGGCTTTCAATCGATTAGAGCAAGCTGTCAATCGATTGACACATTAATTTTGGACAAGAAAATTTTCTTTTTTGTGTCAACCTCTAGCTTATAAATATAGGTTCTTCCTTTCACAATTTCACATCTAGAAATGTAAGCAATCTATCTTAGTCATCACTCTCTCTAAAATATTTTCAACTTTCTCTCACATGATTTTAGTCGTAGGGCTTCGAGAAAGTCTTTTTGTTTAGTGAGAAATTTGTGTATTATGGAAATGGCATTGCTGTAAATTTACCAAGGAGTATATTTTCTCTTGGTTGAATAATCTATCCATAAGGGAGTGTTTGTTTGGGTTCAAAGCTCAACTCATTAAAGCTTTGATTTGGGGATTTAGATTATAAGTCGTCGTTTTGCTTTGTAAGCTAAACCTGATTAAAAGCTTTCTTTGGTTCATGATCAGTCAGGTTCAAAATCTTAACTTGGATTATGGTTATCCTGGTAAAAACATCAGTATGGTTCAAAAGCTCGCCCGGGTTAAAAGCCTGCTTTTGTTTGAGATAAGTCTGGTTTAAAATCTTTCGTGGGTTCGTGGTTAGCATGGTCAAAACCTCGGTTCGGTTTCAAGAGTAGAACATGGTTCAAAAGCTTACCTTGGTCCGCGATAAATCCATAGAAAACTATTAGTTTATCTTGAGGACTAACCGCTTCAAGTTGTTGTTTGGAAAGAAGATTAACCGCTTCAATCCGCTGTTTGGAATGACGAATAAACGCTTCAATCCGCTTGTTTGGAAAGGAAGACTAACTGCTTCTCTCTACAAGTTTGTATTATGAAGAAAGACTAACTGTTTTCTCTCCATTTTTTTGTTATTTGGTTGGAAGTTAGCTTGAAAATTTATTTTTCCTTGGTATAAGGGGTTTCAAGAGTTCAACTTACTAAAAAGCACTTAAGATTTATTAAATACTCTCAAGGTCAAACTAGGGGACAAGACTAAGTCTTCTTGATCGAACCTTAATAAATTTATGTTGTCTTTCTCTCTCCCTTAACTTTTACTTTCCACTGCTAATATCTAAAACTTTTTAAAACATTTTTAAACTCTAGAAATAATCATAAATTTTTTTCAAACCACAATTTTCTGAAACCCACAATTCAACCCCCCCCTCTTGTATGTGGAGTCACATATCAAACAGGCGCTTCTTTGGTGACCATAGGGAAAACAGATGCCCTCGCTATCCTTTATCATGGACACGAAATCCTCAGCTTATCTAAAGGGAATATTATAGCACCATTCCTTCCCCTTGAGCATGAGGTGATTCATATTGTAAGGTGTTTTCCGACCTCTTAACTCTTGTACTATAATTACCCAAGACCGAGAGGACGAGGACGAGATGTACTTGGTAGGCTTTACAGTATGAAGGGAACTTTTTGACATGTTCCTACATCTATAGTATTATGTGTATTAACAATGTCTCCCCCTTTGTTTTGCAGAGGGAGG